>NW_027637034.1:12500-15000 GCF_951216825.1 Electrona antarctica | reverse complement strand
GAACATGTGTGCCTACAGGTAACTGTGGTAGTCGTGGCCGAGCGGTTAAGGCGATGGACTAGAAATCCATTGGGGTCTCCCTGCACAGGTTTGAATCCTGCCGACTACGGAGCTTTATAGTCTGTGCAACAGGTACAAATGTTGGGTTTCACTTTGTGTTTTCATGGTGATGGCTTCCATTGAAAATGAATAGTAAACTGCAGCGTTGTGGTGTATTATGGACAATGTCTGCTAGTCGTTGCTGAGGTTCCATGTTGTCTTCTTCCAGGATACAACATAGTTCATTCCAAGACATGAACAAGGCGAGCGATGGTGAAGTGCAGTGTCAACCGTAGGGCTCGTCCGGGATTTGAACCCGGGACCTCCCCGCGCAGGTTCGAATCTTGCCGACTACGGAGCTTTATAGTCTGTGCAACAGGTACAAATGTTGGGTTTCACTTTGTAGTGTCATGGTGATGGCTTCCATTGAAAATGAATAGTAAACTGCAGCTTTGTGGTGCATTATTGACAATGTCTGCTAGTCGTTGCTGAGGTTCTATGTTGTCTTCTTCCAGGCTACAACATACTTCTTTCCAAGACAGGAATGGTGAAGTGCAGTGTCAACAGTAGGGCTCGTCCGGGATTTGAACCCGGGACCTCTCGCACCCTAAGCGAGAATCATACCCCTAGACCAACAAGCCCTGTGTTCACTGTAATATTTACTCTCACAAAGCTGTTTGATGCACTCATGGCTAACTTGAAGATGTCAGAGATGATGCAGGTAATGGAGATAGGAGGGTCAATTTAAAGCATCAATCAACTTTCAGATGATTGCAATATTGCGTGGGTTGTGCGTTCAAGTCCCTCTTTGTGTTCACCCAAAATTGCTGAACATGTGTGCCTACAGGTAACAGTGGTAGTCGTGGCCGAGCGGTTAAGGCGATGGACTAGAAATCCATTGCGGTCTCCCTGCGCAGGTTCGAATCCTGCCGACTACGGAGCTTTATAGTCTGTGCAACAGGTACAAAAGTTGGGTTTCACTTTGTAGTGTCATGGTGATGGCTTCCATTGAAAATGAATAGTAAACTGAAACTTTGTAGTGCATTATAGACAATGTCTGCTAGTCGTTGCTGAGGTTCTATGTTGTCTTCTTCCAGGCTACAACATACTTCTTTCCAAGACATGGACTAAGGCGAGGGATGGTGAAGTGCAGTGTCAACCGTAGGGCTCGTCCGGGATTTGAACACGGGACCTGTCGCACCCTAAGCGAGAATCATACCCCTAGACCAACGAGCCCTGTGTTCACTGTAATATTTAATCTCACAAAGCTGTTTGATGCACTCGTGGCTATCTTGAAGATGTCAGAGATGATGCAGGTAATGGAGATAGGAGGGTAAATTTAACCCATCAATCAACTTTCAGATGATTGCAATATTGCTTGGGTTGTGGGTTCAAGTCCCTCTTTGTGTTCACCCAAAATTGCTGAACATGTGTGCCTACAGGTAACTGTGGTAGTCGTGGCTGAGCGGTTAAGGCGATGGACTAGAAATCCATTGGGGTCTCCCTGAGCAGGTTCCAATCCTGCCGACTACGGAGCTTTATAGTCTGTGCAACAGGTACAAATGTTTGTTTTCACTTTGTGTTTTCATGGTGATGGCTTCCATTGAAAATGAATAGTAAACTGCAGCTTTGTGGTGTATTATGGACAATGTCAGCTAGTCGTTGCTGAGGTTCCATGTTGTCTTCTTCCAGGCTACAACATACTTCATTCCAAGACATGAACTAAGGCAAGCGATGGTGAAGTGCAGTGTCAACCGTAGGGCTCGTCCGGGATTTGAACCCGGGACCTCTCGCACCCTAAGCGAGAATCATACCCCTAGACCAACGAGCCCTGTGTTCACTGTAATATTTACTCTCACAAAGCTGTTTGATGCACTCGTGGCTATCTTGAAGATGTCAGAGATGATGCAGGTAATGGAGATAGGAGGGTAAATTTAACCCATCAATCAACTTTCAGATGATTGCAATATTGCTTGGGTTGTGGGTTCAAGTCCCTCTTTGTGTTCACCCAAAATTGCTGAACATGTGTGCCTACAGGTAAGTGTGGTAGTCGTGGCCGAGCGGTTAAGGCGATGGACTGGAAATCCATTGAGGTCTCCCTGCGCAGGTTCGAATCCTGCCAACTATGGAGCTTTATAGTCTGTGCAACAGGTACAAATGTTGGTTTTCACTTTGTGTTTTCATGGTGATGGCTTCCATTGAAAATGAATAGTAAACTGCAGCTTTGTGGTGTATTATGGACAATGTCAGCTAGTCGTTGCTGAGGTTCCATGTTGTCTTCTTCCAGGCTACAACATACTTCATTCCAAGACATGAACTAAGGCAAGCGATGGTGAAGCGCAGTGTCAACCGTAGGGCTCGTCCGGGATTTGAACCCGGGACCTTTCGCACCCTAAGCGAGAATCACACCCCTAGACCAACGAGCCCTGTGTTCACTGTAATATTTACTCTCACAAAGCTG
>NW_027637034.1:0-5000 GCF_951216825.1 Electrona antarctica | reverse complement strand
TGGTGCATTATTGACAATGTCTGCTAGTCGTTGCTGAGGTTCTATGTTGTCTTCTTCCAGGCTACAACATAATTATTTCCAAGACATGAACTAAGGCGTGGGATGGTGAAGTGCAGTGACAACCGTAGAACGTCCGGGATTTGAACCCGGGACCTCTCGCACCCTAAGCTAGAATCATAGCCCTAGACCAACGAGCCCTGTGTTCACTGTAATATTTACTCTCACAAAGCTGTTTGATGCACTCGTGGCTATCTTGAAGATGTCAGAGATGATGCAGGTAATGGAGATAGGAGGGTCAATTTAACCCATCAATCAACTTTCAGATGATTGCAATATTGCTTGGGTTGTGGGTTCAAGTCCCTCTTTGTGTTCACCCAAAATTGCTGAACATGTGTGCCTACAGGTAACTGTGGTAGTCGTGGCCGAGCGGTTAAGGCGATGGACTAGAAATCCATTGGGGTCTCCCTGCACAGGTTTGAATCCTGCCGACTACGGAGCTTTATAGTCTGTGCAACAGGTACAAATGTTGGGTTTCACTTTGTGTTTTCATGGTGATGGCTTCCATTGAAAATGAATAGTAAACTGCAGCGTTGTGGTGTATTATGGACAATGTCTGCTAGTCGTTGCTGAGGTTCCATGTTGTCTTCTTCCAGGATACAACATAGTTCATTCCAAGACATGAACAAGGCGAGCGATGGTGAAGTGCAGTGTCAACCGTAGGGCTCGTCCGGGATTTGAACCCGGGACCTCCCCGCGCAGGTTCGAATCTTGCCGACTACGGAGCTTTATAGTCTGTGCAACAGGTACAAATGTTGGGTTTCACTTTGTAGTGTCATGGTGATGGCTTCCATTGAAAATGAATAGTAAACTGCAGCTTTGTGGTGCATTATTGACAATGTCTGCTAGTCGTTGCTGAGGTTCTATGTTGTCTTCTTCCAGGCTACAACATACTTCTTTCCAAGACAGGAATGGTGAAGTGCAGTGTCAACAGTAGGGCTCGTCCGGGATTTGAACCCGGGACCTCTCGCACCCTAAGCGAGAATCATACCCCTAGACCAACAAGCCCTGTGTTCACTGTAATATTTACTCTCACAAAGCTGTTTGATGCACTCATGGCTAACTTGAAGATGTCAGAGATGATGCAGGTAATGGAGATAGGAGGGTCAATTTAAAGCATCAATCAACTTTCAGATGATTGCAATATTGCGTGGGTTGTGCGTTCAAGTCCCTCTTTGTGTTCACCCAAAATTGCTGAACATGTGTGCCTACAGGTAACAGTGGTAGTCGTGGCCGAGCGGTTAAGGCGATGGACTAGAAATCCATTGCGGTCTCCCTGCGCAGGTTCGAATCCTGCCGACTACGGAGCTTTATAGTCTGTGCAACAGGTACAAAAGTTGGGTTTCACTTTGTAGTGTCATGGTGATGGCTTCCATTGAAAATGAATAGTAAACTGAAACTTTGTAGTGCATTATAGACAATGTCTGCTAGTCGTTGCTGAGGTTCTATGTTGTCTTCTTCCAGGCTACAACATACTTCTTTCCAAGACATGGACTAAGGCGAGGGATGGTGAAGTGCAGTGTCAACCGTAGGGCTCGTCCGGGATTTGAACACGGGACCTGTCGCACCCTAAGCGAGAATCATACCCCTAGACCAACGAGCCCTGTGTTCACTGTAATATTTAATCTCACAAAGCTGTTTGATGCACTCGTGGCTATCTTGAAGATGTCAGAGATGATGCAGGTAATGGAGATAGGAGGGTAAATTTAACCCATCAATCAACTTTCAGATGATTGCAATATTGCTTGGGTTGTGGGTTCAAGTCCCTCTTTGTGTTCACCCAAAATTGCTGAACATGTGTGCCTACAGGTAACTGTGGTAGTCGTGGCTGAGCGGTTAAGGCGATGGACTAGAAATCCATTGGGGTCTCCCTGAGCAGGTTCCAATCCTGCCGACTACGGAGCTTTATAGTCTGTGCAACAGGTACAAATGTTTGTTTTCACTTTGTGTTTTCATGGTGATGGCTTCCATTGAAAATGAATAGTAAACTGCAGCTTTGTGGTGTATTATGGACAATGTCAGCTAGTCGTTGCTGAGGTTCCATGTTGTCTTCTTCCAGGCTACAACATACTTCATTCCAAGACATGAACTAAGGCAAGCGATGGTGAAGTGCAGTGTCAACCGTAGGGCTCGTCCGGGATTTGAACCCGGGACCTCTCGCACCCTAAGCGAGAATCATACCCCTAGACCAACGAGCCCTGTGTTCACTGTAATATTTACTCTCACAAAGCTGTTTGATGCACTCGTGGCTATCTTGAAGATGTCAGAGATGATGCAGGTAATGGAGATAGGAGGGTAAATTTAACCCATCAATCAACTTTCAGATGATTGCAATATTGCTTGGGTTGTGGGTTCAAGTCCCTCTTTGTGTTCACCCAAAATTGCTGAACATGTGTGCCTACAGGTAAGTGTGGTAGTCGTGGCCGAGCGGTTAAGGCGATGGACTGGAAATCCATTGAGGTCTCCCTGCGCAGGTTCGAATCCTGCCAACTATGGAGCTTTATAGTCTGTGCAACAGGTACAAATGTTGGTTTTCACTTTGTGTTTTCATGGTGATGGCTTCCATTGAAAATGAATAGTAAACTGCAGCTTTGTGGTGTATTATGGACAATGTCAGCTAGTCGTTGCTGAGGTTCCATGTTGTCTTCTTCCAGGCTACAACATACTTCATTCCAAGACATGAACTAAGGCAAGCGATGGTGAAGCGCAGTGTCAACCGTAGGGCTCGTCCGGGATTTGAACCCGGGACCTTTCGCACCCTAAGCGAGAATCACACCCCTAGACCAACGAGCCCTGTGTTCACTGTAATATTTACTCTCACAAAGCTGTTTGATGCACTCATGGCTATCTTGAAGATGTCAGAGATGATGCAGGTAATGGAGATAGGAGGGTCAATTTAACCATCAATCAACTTTCAGATGATTGCAATATTGCTTGGGTTGTGGGTTCAAGTCCTTCTTTGTGTTCACACCAAAATTGCTGAACATGTGTGCCTACAGGTAACAGTGGTAGTCGTGGCCGAGCGGTTAAGGCGATGGACTAGAAATCCATTGGGGTCTCCCAGCGCAGGTTCAAATCCTGCCGACTACGGAGCTTTATAGTCTGTGCAACAGGTACAAATGTTGGGTTTCACTTTGTAGGGTCATGGTGATGGCTTCCATTGAAAATGAATAGTAAACTGCAGATTTGTGGAGCATTAGTGACAATGTCTGCTAATCGTTGCTGAGGTTCTATGTTGTCTTCTTCCAGGCTACAACATACTTCTTTCCAAGACATGAACTAAGGCAAGGGATGGTGAAGTGCAGTGACAACCGTAGGGCTCGTCCGGGATTTGAACCCAGGACCTCTCGCACCCAAAGCGAGAATCATACCCCCTAGACCAACGAGCCCTGTGTTCACTGTAATATTTACTCCCACAAAGCTGTTTGATGCACTCGTGGCTATCTTGAAGATGTCAGAGATGATGCAGGTAATGGAGTAGGAGGGTCAATTTAACCCATCAATCAACTTTCAGATGATTGCAATATTGATTGGGTTTTGGGTTCAAGTCCCTCTTTGTGTTCACCCAAAATTGCTGAACATGTGTGCCTACAGGTAACTGTGGTAGTCGTGGCCGAGCGGTTAAGGCGATGGACTAGAAATCCATTGCGGTCTCCCCGCGCAGGTTCGAATCCTGCCGACTACGGAGCTTTATAGTCTGTGCAACAGGTACAAATGTTGGGTTCACTTTGTGTTTTCATGGTGATTGGCTTCCATTGAAAATGAATAGTAAACTGCAGCTTTGTGGTGCATTATGGACAATGTCTGCTAGTCGTTGCTGAGGTTCCATGTTGTCATCTTCCAGGCTACAACATACTTGATTCCAAGACATGAACTAAGGCATGCGATGGTGAAGTGCAGTGTCAACCATAGGGCTCGTCCGGGATTTGAACCCGGGACCTCTCCCACCCTAAGCGAGAATCATACCCCTAGACCAACGAGCCCTGTGTTCACTGTAATATTTACTCTCACAAAGCTGTTTGATGCACTCATGGCTATCTTGAAGATGTCAGAGATGATGCAGGTAATGGAGATAGGAGGGTCAATTTAACCCATCAATCAACTTTCAGATGATTGCAATATTGCTTGGGTTGTGGGTTCAAGTCCTTCTTTGTGTTCACCCAAAATTGCTGAACATGTGTGCCTACAGGTAACAGAGGTAGTCGTGGGCCGAGCGTTTAAGGCGATGGACTAAAAATCATTGGGGTTTCCCCGCGCAGGTTCCAATCCTGCCGACTACGGAGCTTTATAGTCTGTGCAACAGGTACAAATATTGGGTTTCACTTTGTAGTGTCATGTTGATGGCTTCCATTGAAAATTAATAGTAAACTGCAGCTTTGTGGTGCATTATTGACAATGTCTGCTAGTCGTTGCTGAGGTTCTATGTTGTCTTCTTCCAGGCTACAACATACTTCTTTCCAAGACATGGACTAAGGCGAGGGATGGTGAAGTGCAGTGTCAACCGTAGGGCTCGTCCGGGATTTGAACACGGGACCTCTCGCACCCTAAGCGAGAATCATACCCCTAGACCAACGAGCCCTGTGTTCACTGTAATATTTACTCTCACAAAGCTGTTTGATGCACTCGTGGCTATCTTGAAGATGTCAGAGATGATGCAGGTAATGGAGATAGGAGGGTCAATTTAACCCATCAATCAACTTTCAGATGATTGCAATATTGCTTGGGTTGTGGGTTCAAGTCCCTCTTTGTGTTCACCCAAAATTGCTGAACATGTGTGCCTACAGGTAACTGTGGTAGTCGTGGCCGAGCGGTTAAGGCGATGGACTAGAAATCCATTGGGGTCTCCCCGCTCAGGTTCGAATCCTGCCGACTACGGAGCTTTATAGTCTGTGCAACAGGTACAAATGTTGGGTTTCACTTTGTAGTGTCATGTTGATGGCTTC
>NW_027637035.1:30000-244021 GCF_951216825.1 Electrona antarctica | reverse complement strand
CCCGTGTCCGCTAGGGTAGGTACCCTCACATGTTCTCCCCGTGTCCCCTAGGGTAGATACCCTCACATGTTCTCCCCGTGTCCCCTAGGGTAGGTACCCTCACATGTTCTCCCCGTGTCCCCTAGGGTAGGTACCCTCACATGTTCTCCCCGTGTCCCCTAGGGTAGGTACCCTCACATGTTCTCCCCGTGTCCCCTAGGGTAGATACCCTCACATGTTCTCCCCGTGTCCCCTAGGGTAGATACCCTCACATGTTCTCCCCGTGTCCCCTAGGGTAGGTACCCTCACAAAGGGGAAATTAACTGGTCGGAATAACGTGTTCCTTCCACACGCTACGTCCAACTAGGGAAACTCCCCCCTGTCAGGTGAAAAGAAGCAGCTTGGACTCCTCATGCATAGAAGGAAGCATGAGGTCAGTCCGCTGCCCCCCCAGGTGGTCAGAGTAAGTGTAGCACCCAGGATTATGGCAGGGGTGGGCCACTTTGACGATGGAGAGAGCCATTATATTTCCATACTCACTCCAGAGGACCACATTGCATGCCCAATGTGAACACTGATGCCTGTCAGTCACAATGTGGGACAGACAGGGTCTCAATGTGAACACTGATGCCTGTCAGTCACAATGTGGGACAGACAGGGTCTCAATGTGAACACTGATGCCTGTCAGTCACAATGTGGGACAGACAGGGTCTCAATGTGAACACTGATGCCTGTCAGTCACAATGTGGGACAGACAGGGTCTCAATGTGAACACTGATGCCTGTCAGTCACAATGTGGGACAGGGTCTCAATGTGAACACTGATGCCTGTCAGTCACAATGTGGGACAGGGTCTCAATTTGAACACTGATGCCTGTCAGTCACAATGTGGGACAGGGTCTCAATTTGAACACTGATGCCTGTCAGTCACAATGTGGGACAAACAGGGTCTCAATGTGAACACTGATGCCTGTCAGTCACAATGTGGGACAGACAGGGTCTCAATGTGAACACTGATGCCTGTCAGTCACAATGTGGGACAGACAGGGTCTCAATGTGAACACTGATGCCTGTCAGTCACAATGTGGGACAGACAGGGTCTCAATGTGAACACTGATGCCTGTCAGTCACAATGTGGGACAGGGTCTCAATTTGAAGGGACGCCTGAAAAGTCTTGGAAATGAGGGACTTTCCCACGCAAAGGGGGACGTCTGGTCACGTGTGTGTGTGTGTGTGTGTGTGTGTGTGTGTGTGTGTGTGTGTGTGTGTGTGTGTGTGTGTGTGTGTGTGTGTGTGTGTGTGTGTGTGTGTGTGTGTGTGTGTGTGTGTGTGTGTGTGTGTGTGTGTGTGTGTGTGTGTGTGTGTGTGTGTGTGTGTGTGTGTGTGTGTGTGTGTGTGTACCATTTACAGCAACAATGACGTGGTGTGAGTGACATCATCAGTGACATCATCAGTTGTGTACTTTTATCCACATGAATGATTGACACTTTCCTCTTGATTGACAGGATTGACCTGACGGTGGAGGAGTGACGTTTACCGTCTGGACTCATTTCTACAACACTTTAATAAGGTAACACTCTGAGTGACACCTGTCAATCATTACTAATCATTACTAATGCCATTAAATTAAGTTTTATAGATTATAGTAAATGGTGGATGTGCATTACAGGGCTGCCCAAAAGGGAGATATAATATCCACCTGGGCTCGCTGATAACAAACCATCTTTACACCTGGGAAAAACTGAATCCATTCTATTTGGATCAAATAGTAATCTCAGCTAGGCTGATCGCGTCTTGATTAGAGTGCGTGGCAATATTATCACACGAAAAGATTAAATTACCTACCTAGGTTCCATCCTGGAGGCAAATCTTCCCGGTGATTAAAATGGCCACCAACGTCATCAAAAAAAGTCAACCAAAGAACAAGATTCCTTTACAGGATCTCCTCACTGGTCAACAAAAACACCTTGAAGACCCTAACAGGAGCCCTCGTACAAGGTTTCTCTTCCTCCTGGTACCACAGCACCTCAAAGGCCCTTAAAACAAGGCTCCAGACTTCCCAAAACAAACTGGTCAGGCTACTACTTCCTGGACTACATGTTGTCTCAATAAGACAGCCCCCCCCCCCCCCCCCTATCCACAAGGAGGAGCACTGATGCCTGTCAGTCACAATGTGGGACAGGGTCTCAATGTGAACCCTGATGCCTGTCAGTCACAATGTGGGACAGACAGGGTCTCAATGTGAACACTGATGCCTGTCAGTCACAATGTGGGACAGACAGGGTCTCAATGTGAACACTGATGCCTGTCAGTCACAATGTGGGACAGACAGGGTCTCAATGTGAACACTGATGCCTGTCAGTCACAATGTGGGACAGACAGGGTCTCAATGTGAACACTGATGCCTGTCAGTCACAATGTGGGACAGACAGGGTCTCAATGTGAACACTGATGCCTGTCAGTCACAATGTGGGACAGACAGGGTCTCAATTTGAACACTGATGCCTGTCAGTCACAATGTGGGACGGACAGGGTCTCAATGTGAACACTGATGCCTGTCAGTCACAATGTTGGACAGACAGGGTCTCAATGTGAACACTGATGCCTGTCAGTCACAATGTGGGACAGGGTCTCAATGTGAACACTGATGCCTGTCAGTCACAATGTGGGACAGACAGGGTCTCAATGTGAACCCTGATGCCTGTCAGTCACAATGTGGGACAGACAGGGTCTCAATGTGAACACTGATGCCTGTCAGTCACAATGTGGGACGGACAGGGTCTCAATGTGAACACTGATGCCTGTCAGTCACAATGTGGGACAGGGTCTCAATGTGAACACTGATGCCTGTCAGTCACAATGTGGGACAGTGTCTCAATTTGAACACTGATGCCTGTCAGTCACAATGTGGGACAGACAGGGTCTCAATGTGAACACTGATGCCTGTCAGTCACAATGTGGGGCAGGGTCTCAATGTGAACACTGATGCCTGTCAGTCACAATGTGGGACAGACAGGGTCTCAATGTGAACACTGATGCCTGTCAGTCACAATGTGGGACAGGGTCTCAATTTGAAGGGACGCCTGAAAAGCCTTGGAAATGAGGGACTTTCCCATGCAAAGGGGGACGTCTGGTCACGTGTGTGTGTGTGTGTGTGTGTGTGTGTGTGTGTGTGTGTGTGTGTGTGTGTGTGTGTGTGTGTGTGTGTGTGTGTGTGTGTGTGTGTGTGTGTGTGTGTGTGTGTGTGTGTGTGTGTGTGTGTGTGTGTGTGTGTGTGTGTGTGTGTGTGTGTGTGTGTGTGTGTGTGTGTGTGTACCATTTACAGCAACAATGACGTGTTGTGAGTGACATCATCAGTGACATCATCAGTTGTGTACTTTTATCCACATGAATGATTGACACTTTCCTCTTGGTTGACAGGATTGACCTGACGGTGGAGGAGTGACGTTTACCGTCTGGACTCATTTCTACAACACTTTAATAAGGTAACACTCTGAGTGACACCTGTCAATCATTACTAATCATTACTAATGCCATTAAATTAAGTTTTATAGATTATAGTAAATGGTGGATGTGCATTACAGGGCTGCCCAAAAGGGAGATATAATATCCACCTGGGCTCGCTGATAACAAACCATCTTTACACCTGGGAAAAACTGAATCCATTCTATTTGGATCAAATAGTAATCTCAGCTAGGCTGATCGCGTCTTGATTAGAGTGCGTGGCAATATTACAATTTACAATTTACAATTTAGGCATTTAGCAGACGCTCTTAATCCAGAGCGACTTACATTAAGCAAGAACAAAAAGCATGGGAATACATCACATATATAAACAGCATTTATCAAGAAACATGCGTAAGCCTAAACGTAACTAGAACATATCTATATATAATGACACTATACATATAAGCTATACATATATATTATACTATGCTGTACTGTTATTGTGCTGTCTACATGACATGCTATAGGTCTGTTTCAAATGCTATCTAAGTCTAAAAAAGTGCTGTCTAAGGGGGTAGGGTAAGTGCTATGGGCCATGGTGGAGTCTGAAAAGGTGGGTTTTCAAACTACGGCGGAAGATCGGGAGTGGCAAATGTTTAAAGCACATGCCCGCGTGCGCACACACACACAAGCACACACACACACACACACACACACACACGAAAAGATTAAATTACCTACCTAGGTTCCATCCTGGAGGCAAATCTTCCCGGTGATTAAAATGGCCACCAACGTCATCAAAAAAAGTCAACCAAAGAACAAGATTCCTTTACAGGATCTCCTCACTGGTCAACAAAAACACCTTGAAGACCCTAACAGGAGCCCTCGTACAAGGTTTCTCTTCCTCCTGGTACCACAGCACCTCAAAGGCCCTTAAAACAAGGCTCCAGACTTCCCAAAACAAACTGGTCAGGCTACTACTTGGCCTCACTCCCCGAACCCACCTCACCCCTGCACACTTTGACAGGCTGGAATGGGCTTAGGGTTGACGACAGAGTACAGCATCTTGCAATGGGTCTGGTCCACATGATTCGATACGGTACCCTCACATTTGCTCCCTGTGTCCCCGCCTAGGGTAGGTACCCTCACATGTTCTCCCCGTGTCCCCTAGGGTAGATACCCTCACATGTTCTCCCCGTGTCCCCTAGGGTAGGTACCCTCACATGTTCTCCCCGTGTCCCCTAGGGTAGGTACCCTCACATGTTCTCCCCGTGTCCCCTAGGGTAGGTACCCTCACATGTTATCCCCGTGTCCCCTAGGGTAGATACCCTCACATGTTCTCCCCGTGTCCCCTAGGGTAGATACCCTCACATGTTCTCCCCGTGTCCCCTAGGGTAGATACCCTCACATGTTCTCCCCGTGTCCCCTAGGGTAGGTACCCTCACATGTTATCCCCGTGTCCCCTAGGGTAGATACCCTCACATGTTCTCCCCGTGTCCCCTAGGGTAGATACCCTCACATGTTCTCCCCGTGTCCCCTAGGGTAGGTACCCTCACAAAGGGGAAATGAACTGGTCGGAATAACGTGTTCCTTCCACGCGCTACGTCCAACTAGGGAAACTCCCCCCTGTCAGGTGAAAAGAAGCAGCTTGGACTCCTCATGCATAGAAGGAAGCATGAGGTCAGTCCGCTGCCCCCCCAGGTGGTCAGAGTAAGTGTAGCACCCAGGATTATGGCAGGGGTGGGCCACTTTGACGATGGAGAGAGCCATTATATTTCCATACTCACTCCAGAGGACCACATTGCATGCCCAATGTGAACACTGATGCCTGTCAGTCACAATGTGGGACAGGGTCTCAATGTGAACACTGATGCCTGTCAGTCACAATGTGGGACAGACAGGGTCTCAATGTGAACACTGATGCCTGTCAGTCACAATGTGGGACAGACAGGGTCTCAATGTGAACACTGATGCCTGTCAGTCACAATGTGGGACATACAGGGTCTCAATGTGAACACTGATGCCTGTCAGTCACAATGTGGGACAGGGTCTCAATGTGAACACTGATGCCTGTCAGTCACAATGTGGGACAGACAGGGTCTCAATGTGAACACTGATGCCTGTCAGTCACAATGTGGGACAGACAGGGTCTCAATGTGAACACTGATGCCTGTCAGTCACAATGTGGGACAGACAGGGTCTCAATGTGAACACTGATGCCTGTCAGTCACAATGTGGGACAGGGTCTCAATGTGAACACTGATGCCTGTCAGTCACAATGTGGGACAGACAGGGTCTCAATGTGAACACTGATGCCTGTCAGTCACAATGTGGGACAGACAGGGTCTCAATGTGAACACTGATGCCTGTCAGTCACAATGTGGGACAGGGTCTCAATTTGAACACTGATGCCTGTCAGTAACAATGTGGGACAGACAGGGTCTCAATTTGAACACTGATGCCTGTCAGTCACAATGTGGGACAGACAGGGTCTCAATTTGAACACTGATGCCTGTCAGTCACAATGTGGGACAGACAGGGTCTCAATGTGAACACTGATGCCTGTCAGTCACAATGTGGGGCAGGGTCTCAATTTGAACACTGATGCCTGTCAGTCACAATGTTGGGCAGGGTCTCAATTTGAACACTGATGCCTGTCAGTCACAATGTGGGACAGACAGGGTCTCAATGTGAACACTGATGCCTGTCAGTCACAATGTGGGACAGACAGGGTCTCAATGTGAACACTGATGCCTGTCAGTCACAATGTGGGACAGACGGGGTCTCAATGTGAACACTGATGCCTGTCAGTCACAATGTGGGACAGACAGGGTCTCAATGTGAACACTGATGCCTGTCAGTCACAATGTGGGACAGGGTCTCAATTTGAAGGGACGCCTGAAAAGGGGGACGTCTGGTCGTGTGTGTGTGTGTGTGTGTGTGTGTGTGTGTGTGTGTGTGTGTGTGTGTGTGTGTGTGTGTGTGTGTGTGTGTGTGTGTGTGTGTGTGTGTGTGTGTGTGTGTGTGTGTGTGTGTGTGTGTGTGTGTGTGTGTGTGTGTGTGTGTGTGTGTGTGTGTGTGTGTGTGTACCATTTACAGCAACAATGACGTGTTGTGAGTGACATCATCAGTGACATCATCAGTTGTGTACTTTTATCCACATGAATGATTGACACTTTCCTCTTGATTGACAGGATTGACCTGACGGTGGAGGAGTGACGTTTACCGTCTGGACTCATTTCTACAACACTTTAATAAGGTAACACTCTGAGTGACACCTGTCAATCATTACTAATCATTACTAATGCCATTAAATTAAGTTTTATAGATTATAGTAAATGGTGGATGTGCATTACAGGGCTGCCCAAAAGGGAGATAGAATCTCCACCTGGCTCGCTGATAACAAACCATCTTTACACCTGGGAAAAACTGAATCCATTCTATTTGGATCAAATAGTAATCTCAGCTAGGCTGATCGCGTCTTGATTAGAGTGCGTGGCAATATTATCACACGAAAAGATTAAATTACCTACCTAGGTTCCATCCTGGAGGCAAATCTTCCCGGTGATTAAAATGGCCACCAACGTCATCAAAAAAAGTCAACCAAAGAACAAGATTCCTTTACAGGATCTCCTCACTGGTCAACAAAAACACCTTGAAGACCCTAACAGGAGCCCTCGTACAAGGTTTCTCTTCCTCCTGGTACCACAGCACCTCAAAGGCCCTTAAAACAAGGCTCCAGACTTCCCAAAACAAACTGGTCAGGCTACTACTTGGCCTCACTCCCCGAACCCACCTCACCCCTGCACACTTTGACAGGCTGGAATGGGCTTAGGGTTGACGACAGAGTACAGCATCTTGCAATGGGTCTGGTCCACATGATTCGATACGGTACCCTCACATGTGCTCCCTGTGTCCCCGCCTAGGGTAGGTACCCTCACATGTTCTCCCCGTGTCCCCTAGGGTAGGTACCCTCACATGTTCTCCCCGTGTCCCCTAGGGTAGATACCCTCACATGTTCTCCCCGTGTCCCCTAGGGTAGGTACCCTCACATGTTCTCCCCGTGTCCCCTAGGGTAGGTACCCTCACATGTTCTCCCCGTGTCCCCTAGGGTAGGTACCCTCACATGTTCTCCCCGTGTCCCCTAGGGTAGATACCCTCACATGTTCTCCCCGTGTCCCCTAGGGTAGATACCCTCACATGTTCTCCCCGTGTCCCCTAGGGTAGGTACCCTCACATGTTCTCCCCGTGTCCCCTAGGGTAGGTACCCTCACATGTTCTCCCCGTGTCCCCTAGGGTAGGTACCCTCACAAAGGGGAAATGAACTGGTCGGAATAACGTGTTCCTTCCACGCGCTACGTCCAACTAGGGAAACTCCCCCCTGTCAGGTGAAAAGAAGCAGCGTGGACTCCTCATGCATAGAAGGAAGCATGAGGTCAGTCCGCTGCCCCCCCAGGTGGTCAGAGTAAGTGTAGCACCCAGGATTATGGCAGGGGTGGGCCACTTTGACGATGGAGAGAGCCATTATATTTCCATACTCACTCCAGAGGACCACATTGCATGCCCAATGTGAACACTGATGCCTGTCAGTCACAATGTGGGACAGGGTCTCAATGTGAACACTGATGCCTGTCAGTCACAATGTGGGACAGACAGGGTCTCAATGTGAACACTGATGCCTGTCAGTCACAATGTGGGACAGACAGGGTCTCAATGTGAACACTGATGCCTGTCAGTCACAATGTGGGACAGGGTCTCAATGTGAACACTGATGCCTGTCAGTCACAATGTGGGACAGGGTCTCAATGTGAACACTGATGCCTGTCAGTCACAATGTGGGACAGGGTCTCAATTTGAACACTGATGCCTGTCAGTCACAATGTGGGACAGACAGGGTCTCAATGTGAACACTGATGCCTGTCAGTCACAATGTGGGACAGGGTCTCAATTTGAACACTGATGCCTGTCAGTCAAAATGTGGGACAGACAGGGTCTCAATTTGAACACTTATGCCTGTCAGTCACAATGTGGGACAGACAGGGTCTCAATTTGAACACTGATGCCTGTCAGTCACAATGTTGGGCAGGGTCTCAATTTGAACACTGATGCCTGTCAGTCACAATGTGGGACAGACAGGGTCTCAATGTGAACACTGATGCCTGTCAGTCACAATGTGGGACAGACAGGGTCTCAATGTGAACACTGATGCCTGTCAGTCACAATGTGTGACAGGGTCTCAATTTGAACCCTGATGCCTGTCAGTCACAATGTGGGACAGACAGGGTCTCAATGTGAACACTGATGCCTGTCAGTCACAATGTGGGACAGGGTCTCAATTTGAAGGGACGCCTGAAAAGTCTTGGAAATGAGGGACTTTCCCACGCAAAGGGGGACGTCTGGTCACGTGTGTGTGTGTGTGTGTGTGTGTGTGTATGTGTATGTGTGTGTGTGTGTGTGTGTGTGTGTACCATTTACAGCAACAATGACGTGTTGTGAGTGACATCATCAGTGACATCATCAGTTGTGTACTTTTATCCACATGAATGATTGACACTTTCCTCTTGATTGACAGGATTGACCTGACGGTGGAGGAGTGACGTTTACCGTCTGGACTCATTTCTACAACACTTTAATAAGGTAACACTCTGAGTGACACCTGTCAATCATTACGAATCATTACTAATGCCATTAAATTAAGTTTTATAGATTATAGTAAATGGTGGATGTGCATTACAGGGCTGCCCAAAAGGGAGATATAATCTCCACCTGACTCGCTGATAACAAACCATCTTTACACCTGGGAAAAACTGAATCCATTCTATTTGGATCAAATAGTAATCTCAGCTAGGCTGATCGCGTCTTGATTAGAGTGCGTGGCAATATTATCACACGAAAAGATTAAATTACCTACCTAGGTTCCATCCTGGAGGCAAATCTTCCCGGTGATTAAAATGGCCACCAACGTCATCAAAAAAAGTCAACCAAAGAACAAGATTCCTTTACAGGATCTCCTCACTGGTCAACAAAAACACCTTGAAGACCCTAACAGGAGCCCTCGTACAAGGTTTCTCTTCCTCCTGGTACCACAGCACCTCAAAGGCCCTTAAAACAAGGCTCCAGACTTCCCAAAACAAACTGGTCAGGCTACTACTTGGCCTCACTCCCCGAACCCACCTCACCCCTGCACACTTTGACAGGCTGGAATGGGCTTAGGGTTGACGACAGAGTACAGCATCTTGCAATGGGTCTGGTCCACATGATTCGATACGGTACCCTCACATGTGCTCCCTGTGTCCCCGCCTAGGGTAGGTACCCTCACATGTTCTCCCCGTGTCCGCTAGGGTAGGTACCCTCACATGTTCTCCCCGTGTCCCCTAGGGTAGATACCCTCACATGTTCTCCCCGTGTCCCCTAGGGTAGGTACCCTCACATGTTCTCCCCGTGTCCCCTAGGGTAGGTACCCTCACATGTTCTCCCCGTGTCCCCTAGGGTAGGTACCCTCACATGTTCTCCCCGTGTCCCCTAGGGTAGATACCCTCACATGTTCTCCCCGTGTCCCCTAGGGTAGGTACCCTCACATGTTCTCCCCGTGTCCCCTAGGGTAGATACCCTCACATGTTCTCCCCGTGTCCCCTAGGGTAGATACCCTCACATGTTCTCCCCGTGTCCCCTAGGGTAGATACCCTCACATGTTCTCCCCGTGTCCCCTAGGGTAGGTACCCTCACAAAGGGGAAATGAACTGGTCGGAATAACGTGTTCCTTCCACGCGCTACGTCCAACTAGGGAAACTCCCCCCTGTCAGGTGAAAAGAAGCAGCTTGGACTCCTCATGCATAGAAGGAAGCATGAGGTCAGTCCGCTGCCCCCCCAGGTGGTCAGAGTAAGTGTAGCACCCAGGATTATGGCAGGGGTGGGCCACTTTGACGATGGAGAGAGCCATTATATTTCCATACTCACTCCAGAGGACCACATTGCATGCCCAATGTGAACACTGATGCCTGTCAGTCACAATGTGGGACAGACAGGGTCTCAATGTGAACACTGATGCCTGTCAGTCACAATGTGGGACAGACAGGGTCTCAATGTGAACACTGATGCCTGTCAGTCACAATGTGGGACAGACAGGGTCTCAATGTGAACACTGATGCCTGTCAGTCACAATGTGGGACAGGGTCTCAATGTGAACACTGATGCCTGTCAGTCACAATGTGGGACAGGGTCTCAATTTGAACACTGATGCCTGTCAGTCACAATGTGGGACAGGGTCTCAATTTGAACACTGATGCCTGTCAGTCACAATGTGGGACAAACAGGGTCTCAATGTGAACACTGATGCCTGTCAGTCACAATGTGGGACAGGGTCTCAATTTGAACACTGATGCCTGTCAGTCACAATGTGGGACAGACAGGGTCTCAATTTGAACACTTATGCCTGTCAGTCACAATGTGGGACAGACAGGGTCTCAATGTGAACACTGATGCCTGTCAGTCACAATGTGGGACAGACAGGGTCTCAATGTGAACACTGATG
Source organism: Electrona antarctica (assembly GCF_951216825.1). Classification (NCBI taxonomy): domain Eukaryota; kingdom Metazoa; phylum Chordata; class Actinopteri; order Myctophiformes; family Myctophidae; genus Electrona; species Electrona antarctica. The sequence continues at coordinate 233,065 of NW_027637035.1, read as the reverse complement.
CCTGTCAGTCACAATGTGGGACAGACAGGGTCTCAATGTGAACACTGATGCCTGTCAGTCACAATGTGGGACAGGGTCTCAATTTGAAGGGACGCCTGAAAAGTCTTGGAAATGAGGGACTTTCCCACGCAAAGGGGGACGTCTGGTCACGTGTGTGTGTGTGTGTGTGTGTGTGTGTGTGTGTGTGTGTGTGTGTGTGTGTGTGTGTGTGTGTGTGTGTGTGTGTGTGTGTGTGTGTGTGTGTGTGTGTGTGTGTGTGTGTGTGTGTGTGTGTGTGTGTGTGTGTGTGTGTGTGTGTGTGTGTGTGTGTGTGTGTACCATTTACAGCAACAATGACGTGGTGTGAGTGACATCATCAGTGACATCATCAGTTGTGTACTTTTATCCACATGAATGATTGACACTTTCCTCTTGATTGACAGGATTGACCTGACGGTGGAGGAGTGACGTTTACCGTCTGGACTCATTTCTACAACACTTTAATAAGGTAACACTCTGAGTGACACCTGTCAATCATTACTAATCATTACTAATGCCATTAAATTAAGTTTTATAGATTATAGTAAATGGTGGATGTGCATTACAGGGCTGCCCAAAAGGGAGATATAATATCCACCTGGGCTCGCTGATAACAAACCATCTTTACACCTGGGAAAAACTGAATCCATTCTATTTGGATCAAATAGTAATCTCAGCTAGGCTGATCGCGTCTTGATTAGAGTGCGTGGCAATATTACAATTTACAATTTACAATTTAGGCATTTAGCAGACGCTCTTAATCCAGAGCGATTTACATTAAGCAAGAACAAAAAGCATGGGAATACATCACATATATAAACAGCATTTATCAAGAAACATGCGTAAGCTAAGAACGTAACTAGAACATATCTATATATAATGACACTATACATATAAGCTATACATATATATTATACTATGCTGTACTGTTATTGTGCTGTCTACATGACATGCTATAGGTCTGTTTCAAATGCTATCTAAGTCTAAAAAAGTGCTGTCTAAGGGGGTAGGGTAAGTGCTATGGGCCATGGTGGAGTCTGAAAAGGTGGGTTTTCAAACTACGGCGGAAGATCGGGAGTGGCAAATGTTTAAAGCACATGCCCGCGTGCGCACACACACACAAGCACACACACACACACACACACACACACACACACACACGAAAAGATTAAATTACCTACCTAGGTTCCATCCTGGAGGCAAATCTTCCCGGTGATTAAAATGGCCACCAACGTCATCAAAAAAAGTCAACCAAAGAACAAGATTCCTTTACAGGATCTCCTCACTGGTCAACAAAAACACCTTGAAGACCCTAACAGGAGCCCTCGTACAAGGTTTCTCTTCCTCCTGGTACCACAGCACCTCAAAGGCCCTTAAAACAAGGCTCCAGACTTCCCAAAACAAACTGGTCAGGCTACTACTTGGCCTCACTCCCCGAACCCACCTCACCCCTGCACACTTTGACAGGCTGGAATGGGCTTAGGGTTGACGACAGAGTACAGCATCTTGCAATGGGTCTGGTCCACATGATTCGATACGGTACCCTCACATTTGCTCCCTGTGTCCCCGCCTAGGGTAGGTACCCTCACATGTTCTCCCCGTGTCCCCTAGGGTAGATACCCTCACATGTTCTCCCCGTGTCCCCTAGGGTAGGTACCCTCACATGTTCTCCCCGTGTCCCCTAGGGTAGGTACCCTCACATGTTCTCCCCGTGTCCCCTAGGGTAGGTACCCTCACATGTTATCCCCGTGTCCCCTAGGGTAGATACCCTCACATGTTCTCCCCTTGTCCCCTAGGGTAGATACCCTCACATGTTCTCCCCGTGTCCCCTAGGGTAGGTACCCTCACAAAGGGGAAATGAACTGGTCGGAATAACGTGTTCCTTCCACGCGCTACGTCCAACTAGGGAAACTCCCCCCTGTCAGGTGAAAAGAAGCAGCTTGGACTCCTCATGCATAGAAGGAAGCATGAGGTCAGTCCGCTGCCCCCCCAGGTGGTCAGAGTAAGTGTAGCACCCAGGATTATGGCAGGGGTGGGCCACTTTGACGATGGAGAGAGCCATTATATTTCCATACTCACTCCAGAGGACCACATTGCATGCCCAATGTGAACACTGATGCCTGTCAGTCACAATGTGGGACAGGGTCTCAATGTGAACACTGATGCCTGTCAGTCACAATGTGGGACAGACAGGGTCTCAATGTGAACACTGATGCCTGTCAGTCACAATGTGGGACAGACAGGGTCTCAATGTGAACACTGATGCCTGTCAGTCACAATGTGGGACAGACAGGGTCTCAATGTGAACACTGATGCCTGTCAGTCACAATGTGGGACAGGGTCTCAATGTGAACACTGATGCCTGTCAGTCACAATGTGGGACAGACAGGGTCTCAATGTGAACACTGATGCCTGTCAGTCACAATGTGGGACAGACAGGGTCTCAATGTGAACACTGATGCCTGTCAGTCACAATGTGGGACAGACAGGGTCTCAATGTGAACACTGATGCCTGTCAGTCACAATGTGGGACAGGGTCTCAATGTGAACACTGATGCGTGTCAGTCACAATGTGGGACAGACAGGGTCTCAATGTGAACACTGATGCCTGTCAGTCACAATGTGGGACAGACAGGGTCTCAATGTGAACACTGATGCCTGTCAGTCACAATGTGGGACAGGGTCTCAATTTGAACACTGATGCCTGTCAGTAACAATGTGGGACAGACAGGGTCTCAATTTGAACACTGATGCCTGTCAGTCACAATGTGGGACAGACAGGGTCTCAATTTGAACACTGATGCCTGTCAGTCACAATGTGGGACAGACAGGGTCTCAATGTGAACACTGATGCCTGTCAGTCACAATGTGGGGCAGGGTCTCAATTTGAACACTGATGCCTGTCAGTCACAATGTTGGGCAGGGTCTCAATGTGAACACTGATGCCTGTCAGTCACAATGTGGGACAGACGGGGTCTCAATGTGAACACTGATGCCTGTCAGTCACAATGTGGGACAGACAGGGTCTCAATGTGAACACTGATGCCTGTCAGTCACAATGTGGGACAGGGTCTCAATTTGAAGGGACGCCTGAAAAGGGGGACGTCTGGTGTGTGTGTGTGTGTGTGTGTGTGTGTGTGTGTGTGTGTGTGTGTGTGTGTGTGTGTGTGTGTGTGTGTGTGTGTGTGTGTGTGTGTGTGTGTGTGTGTGTGTGTGTGTGTGTGTGTGTGTGTGTGTGTGTGTGTGTGTGTGTGTGTACCATTTACAGCAACAATGACGTGTTGTGAGTGACATCATCAGTGACATCATCAGTTGTGTACTTTTATCCACATGAATGATTGACACTTTCCTCTTGATTGACAGGATTGACCTGACGGTGGAGGAGTGACGTTTACCGTCTGGACTCATTTCTACAACACTTTAATAAGGTAACACTCTGAGTGACACCTGTCAATCATTACTAATCATTACTAATGCCATTAAATTAAGTTTTATAGATTATAGTAAATGGTGGATGTGCATTACAGGGCTGCCCAAAAGGGAGATATAATCTCCACCTGGCTCGCTGATAACAAACCATCTTTACACCTGGGAAAAACTGAATCCATTCTATTTGGATCAAATAGTAATCTCAGCTAGGCTGATCGCGTCTTGATTAGAGTGCGTGGCAATATTATCACACGAAAAGATTAAATTACCTACCTAGGTTCCATCCTGGAGGCAAATCTTCCCGGTGATTAAAATGGCCACCAACGTCATCAAAAAAAGTCAACCAAAGAACAAGATTCCTTTACAGGATCTCCTCACTGGTCAACAAAAACACCTTGAAGACCCTAACAGGAGCCCTCATACAAGGTTTCTCTTCCTCCTGGTACCACAGCACCTCAAAGGCCCTTAAAACAAGGCTCCAGACTTCCCAAAACAAACTGGTCAGGCTACTACTTGGCCTCACTCCCCGAACCCACCTCACCCCTGCACACTTTGACAGGCTGGAATGGGCTTAGGGTTGACGACAGAGTACAGCATCTTGCAATGGGTCTGGTCCACATGATTCGATACGGTACCCTCACATGTGCTCCCTGTGTCCCCGCCTAGGGTAGGTACTTTCACATGTTCTCCCCGTGCCCCCTATAGGGTAGGTACCCTCATTGTTCTCCCCGTGTCCCCTAGGGTAGGTACCCTCACATGTTCCCCCCTGTGTCCCCTAGGGTAGGTACCCTCACATGTTCTCCCCGTGTCCCCTAGGGTAGGTACCCTCACATGTTCTCCCCGTGTCCCCTAGGGTAGGTACCCTCACATGTTCTCCTCGTGTCCCCTAGGGTAGGTACCCTCACATGTTCTCCCCGTGTCCCCTAGGGTAGGTACCCTCACATGTTCTCCCCGTGTCCCCTAGGGTAGGTACCCTCACATGTTCTCCCTGTGTCCCCTAGGGTAGGTACACTCACAAAGGGGAAATGAACTGGTCGGAATAACGTGTTCCTTCCACGCGCTACGTCCAACCAGGGAAACTCCCCCCTGTCAGGTGAAAAGAAGCAGCTTGGACTCCTCATGCATAGAAGGAAGCATGAGGTCAGTCCGCTGCCCCCCCAGGTGGTCAGAGTAAGTGTAGCACCCAGGATTATGGCAGGGGTGGGCCACTTTGATGATGGAGAGAGCCATTATATTTCCATACTCACTCCAGAGGACCACATTGCATGCATGTCGTAGCAATTTGCTATATTTGACTTGAAATCCTGAATAATGTTTTGTTATTTTTAATTGGGATCCTGAAAAGTAATTCTAACTAAATACAAATATATTGGAAATAAAAAAGACAATAACATTATTTGTAATACTACTCAGCAAGCTACTAATAAAGTTAAGCGTTACGTTAAACTTTGGCTATTGAAAAATAGCAGATCTACAAACTTGTAGGTCTGCTATTTTTGAAAAATCGTTAAAATGTGCCTCAAATCTTTCAGAAAATTGTCATGATTTAGAAAACATTTTTTTTAAATTTCGACGTCAGGCCTGAATGGGTTAATCGGTAACATAATCGGAATCGGCCATATCGGCCATAAAAATGCCATATCGGATCGGTCTCAAAATAATACAGATTATTTAATCGGTTTTCACCAACAAAAACATTAAAAAATGATTCTACATGTAATGTGTGTACTCATCTCATTCAGTATAGTCAGTTGTGAGAACAGATACTTGGAAAAGAGTACATGCTATTTATTTATTGATAGAATACTTTATTATCTATAGGCTTGTTTCCATTGTGGTCCTCTGTAGAATATCGGAATCGGTCAGAATCGGTATCGGCAGGTATGACCCTGCAAATCGGTTATCGGTCATAATTCGTTTCCGTTGTGGTCCTCTGTAAAATATCGGTTATCGGTCATAATTTCATTATCGTGCAGCCTTATTATTTTTCGGTGTGTAGATCTTGCTGAGCTGGTCATTTTGAAAGTGTGTCTCAAGTCAAAGTGTGGGGCAGCCCTGATGTACAGTTTACTGTACTGTACTGTACTGTACTGTACTCTGTACTGTACTGTACTGTACTGTACTGTACTGTCATCCAATTTTCAATGTAGGCTTTTAGCAGACGCTCTTAATCCAGAGTGATTTAACATGAAGTTAAGACATCCAGTTATGAACTGTTCACTCTGCTAGTGTGTCAAACTGTACCGGAGCATCAGACTACCCATCACGCTATATGTCTATTGTCTGCACTAACATTACACTGATGAAAAACAAAATAAAACATAAATAAAATAAACTGTGTCTCCACATCATATGAACTGACGAAATGAATTAAAACAATATAAACTAACAGCTCTCAATCCAGCAGACTGAGTGCAGGAATGTTGATATTGTCAATGTTTGCTGTTTAGTTTGTTCTGGTCCAAAACATGGAAGTCCAAAATGTCCACTTATGGATAAGAGTGAATGGATTGGTATAAAACTTACTGAACACCAGTGGTGGAAAAAGTACTCACATGTTTTACTTAAGTAAAAGTATCAATACCGCCTTGTGGAACTACTAAGGGGCGACTCACACCTTTCGATCTAGCATACAACATTGATGCATGCTTGTTGTATGAATGTTGTAAGTGTCATGGCCGCCCCAATGCATTTCCAATGAAAGTCACATGGTTTGATACAACATTTTGGACTACAAGCTGTTGTATGGCTTTCGGCTGTGTTTCGACTGCCCCCCTCCCCCTCATACAACACAAATGTTGTGTCAAACCATGTGACTCCCATTGGAAATGCATTGCGAGCTTGCATCAGCTATACATCTCATACAACAAGCATACAGCAATCTGTTGCGACCGTGTGAGTCGCCCCTAAGTCTGGAATTTAAAACGTACCAAAAGTAGAAAGTACTCATTATGCAGGATATTCCACAAGTTCATCTTTTGAAACTCTAGCAGATCTACAAGCTCACAATGCCACGGTGCCGCATTGTGAGCTGGTAGATCTGCTATTTTCAAATGAACGAAATGTATATATAGGGCTGACGTGGGAGTAATCGTCTTGTAGTAATAATCAGAATCTACTAAGTAAAGTAGACTAGAGGTTTCTAATAATTGTAGTGGAGTCAAACAAGTACAATATCTGCCTCTGAGATGTAGTGGAGTAGAAGTAACATTATTGGAAATTGAAAATTCTCAAGTACAAATACCTCAAAATTGTACTTACAGTAAGTACAGTACTTGAGTACATGTATACTTTCCACCACTGCTGAACACATCCATAATGAATGCTCATCACCTTGTCTCTGGCGCCCCCGTCAGGCCAAAGTCTCACACACATACATGTGTCTGGAACAGCTTCACAAAATGTTTATACATCACTTCTATGACATCATTAGCTCAGTTCTGGACAATGTGTTGTTTTTCTACTATTGTTTATAAATCACTTCTCTGACATCTCTGACAGGCTCAACTTATGTAACTTAGATAGATGTAGACATAGCACTATTTAGTATACGCATCATTTCATTATATAGATATTCCACTGTTAGGTTCTTAGCTTACGTAGAATCCATGATGACTATTTCTATGTATGTGATGTATTACCATGTGTTGTTCTATTGTTCTATTTCTATGTATGTGATGTATTACGATGTGGTGTTCTATTGTTCTATTTCTATGTATGTGATGTATTACCATGTGTTGTTCTATTGTTCTATTTCTATGTAGGTGATGTATCACCATGTGTTGTTCTATTGTTCTATTTCTATGTATGTGATGTATTACGATGTGTTGTTCTATTGTTCTATTTCTATGTATGTGATGTATTACGATGTGTTGTTCTATTGTTCTATTTCTTTGTATGTGATGTATTACGATGTGTTGTTCTATTGTTATATTTCTATGTGTGTGATGTATTACGATGTGTTGTTCTATTGTTCTATTTCTATGTATGTGATGTATTACGATGTGTTGTTCTATTGTTCTATTTCTATGTATGTGATGTATTACGATGTGTTGTTCTATTGTTCTATTTCTATGTATGTGATGTATTACGATGTGTTGTTCTTGTTTACTGTAAATCACTCTGGATTAAGAGCATCTGATAAATGCATAAATTGTAAATTAGGTCAGTTCTGGTCAATGTGTTTTTTTTCCTACTCTTATCTTCAACATTGTAACTGTTTTTATGCATTTATCTTGTGTTTTAGTTGAGCTGTCATTACGGATTCATGCTTTATTTATCTTGTGTTTAGTTGAGCTGTCATTACTGATTCAAGCTTTATTTATCTTGTGTTTTAGTTGAGCTGTCATTATTGATTCAAGCTTTATTTATCTTGTGTTTTAGTTGAGCTGTCATTAAGGATTCAAGCTTTATTTATAATTAGTGATTTATTGGTGACTGCTGTGTTTCTATTGTAATCTTACCACGGCTGTCCCTCGTTGTTCTCTGAGTTTAAATAGAGGTTATAATGATACTGTATGGTTTATTAATGTCATTAATATATATAATAATGATGATTATTATTATAGGTGTTTCCAGTTCGCTACAATGTGGAAACGTGACGTTGGCTCAGGATGGAGGAAACAACAGAGAGGGATTCAGACCAGCAGCTCTTCAGCAGGTGAAACGTGTGTGTGTGTGTGTGTGTGTGTGTGTGTGTGTGTGTGTGTGTGTGTGTGTGTGTGTGTGTGTGTGTGTGTGTGTGTGTGTGTGTGTGTGTGTGTGTGTGTGTGTGTGTGTGTGTGTGTGTGTGTGTGTGTGTGTGTGTGTGTGTGTGTGTGTGTGTGTGTGTGTGTGTGTGTGTGTGTGTGTGTGTGTGTGTGTGTGTGTGTGTGTGTGTGTGTTATTAAAAAAAAGTCTCATCTGTGATCTTTATCAACATTGTTTATTTTTCCAACCAGGAAAGAACAGCGTTCCTTCAGAACTGAACATTGTTCTGATCGGGGGAAGACATGGAGATGAACCCAGTGGAAAGAGTTCAGTAGGAAACATCATCCTGGGCAGAGAGGCTTTTAGAACAAACACATTCACAACTCAGAGTGTCATGAGACAAGAGTTAGTGTCAGGGAGACAGGTCAGTGTGGTCGACACTCCAGGATGGTTGTTTTATAATCCCCTAGATCTGACCCCAAAACTGACCCAGTTAGAAATCCAACGGAGTGTGAGTCTGTGTCCTCCAGGACCACATGCCTTTGTCCTAGTGGTCAGATTGGACTCCCCATATGCAGGAACAGGGATGTCAGCAGAGGAACATGTGAGATTCCTCCTCAGTGACACAGTGTGGAAACACGCTATTGTGGTGTTCACTGTAGCTGATAAAAACAACATGAGACCTGATCTCATTAGATCTTACTCTGAGTTAAGATATCTCACAGAGAAATGTGAAGGTCGCTTCCATGTCCTTGACATCAGTGACAGAGGAGATGGTGGTCAGGTCACAGAGCTGCTGCAGAAGGTAGATCAGATTGTCCAGAGTAATGGTGGTCACTATGAGACAGAAGAACACGTCTCAGAGGAACTGAAGGAGAAGGAGAGAACTATCAGAAGAAGAGCAGAACAAAGGAGGACACACGCCCAGAAACAACCAACTGGACCTCCAAAACACATTGGTAAGTTTTGTTTTGTTTACTTTGCTTCAGTTACAATTGGCTATTTATTCTAAATTGCATGTTTCTGATGTAAGGAGACTTTACAGTTTGTTTGTTGTTTCATTAAAAATAAATAGATTTATTTTGGACCCGTTGTTTGGAAACAGTGGTTTAACCCTTTAAAACCAGGAGAGCATCTGTGTCATTTTAGTGTTGGCTATTCAAAAAATCTGATCTACAAGCCCGTCACTTTGTGCCGCGCTGCAAGCCTGTAGATCAGTTATTTTTAACAATCGTGAAAGTGTTGGAAACATATTATTATTATTTATTTTTTAACTCAAATGTTCCCTCCTGGGGGTCCCTGGCACTATACATCTTCAGATGGGGGTCCCTGGCACTATACATGTTCAGATGGGGTCCCTGGCACTATACATCTTCAGATGGGGGTCCCTGGCACTAAACATCTTCAGATGGGGGTCCCTGTCACTAAACATCTTCAGATGGGGGTCCCTGGCACTATACATGTTCAGATGGGGGTCCCTGGCACTATACATCTTCAGATGGGGGTCCCTGGCACTATACATCTTCAGATGGGGGTCCCTGGCACTATACATGTTCAGATGGGGGTCCCTGGCACTATACATGTTCAGATGGGGGTCCCTGGCACTATACATGTTCAGATGGGGGTCCCTGGCACTATACATGTTCAGATGGGGGTCCCTGGCACTATACATGTTCAGATGGGGGTCCCTGGCACTATACATCTTCAGATGGGGGTCCCTGGCACTATACATGTTCAGATGGGGGTCCCTGGCACTATACATCTTCAGATGGGGGTCCCTGGCACTATACATGTTCAGATGGGGGTCCCTGGCACTATACATGTTCAGATGGGGGTCCCTGGCACTATACATGTTCAGATGGGGGTCCCTGGCACTATACATCTTCAGATGGGGGTCCCTGTCACTATACATCTTCAGATGGGGGTCCCTGGCACTATACATCTTCAGATGGGGGTCCCTGGCACTAAACATCTTCAGATGGGGGTCCCTGGCACTATACATCTTCAGATGGGGGTCCCTGGCACTATACATCTTCAGATGGGGGTCCCTGGCACTATACATCTTCAGATGGGGGTCCCTGGCACTATACATCTTCAGATGGGGGTCCCTGACACAGTTTAAAACATGTTTTGACAACTACTGGTTAGAAGGAATTTGTAGAATCGTTCTCAGGTGTTAAAGGGTTAAACATGCTAAAATCTAAAAGTTTCCCAAAATAGTGAAAATAGAAGATCTACAAGCTCACAACTCGCCTCGTGTTGGATCCCCAGTTCAAATATGATTATTTTGGGGGGTCCCCAGTTGAAATATGATTATTTTGGGGGGTCCCCAGTTGAAATATGATTATTTTGGGGGGTCCCCCAGTTCAATATGATTATTTTGGGGGGTCCCCCAGTTCAATATGATTATTTTGGGGGGTCCCCAGTTGAAATATGATTATTTTGGGGGTCCCCAGTTCAATATGATTATTTTGGGGGTCCCCAGTTCAATATGATTATTTTGGGGGGTCTGAATCACTGGTTTTGTTGAGGAAAAAAATATTATAAAAACATATAAAGGTGAATAGCCGATCTACAAGCTCACAACACGGTGCAACATGACACGTTGTGAGCTTGTAGATCAGCTATTTCCCCAGAATAGGGTTAATGTGGTTAAGCACTTTATACTTCATCATTATGACAAATAGCGAAAATAGCCGATCTACAAGTTCACAACGCGTTGCAATGGGACGCATTGTGAGCTTGTAGATCAGCTATCTTCATTTTTTTGGGGAACCTTTTTTTAACAATAACATTTCACCAACAAATAAAATTGTAGATCTTCTATTTTCACTACTGTAGTGTGAAGCAGGTCGTTATATTACAGCAACAATGTATTTTGTAATGTGACAAATGTGAAAACAGCTGATTTACAAGCTCACAATGTGTCATGTTGAGAAGCAATATGAGCTTGTAGATCGGCTATTTTAGCTTTTAAAACAACAAAAACGTTGAAGATGTTGTTAAACAAAGTGAAAGTAAACAATGTTTTCTCTGACAGGACGGACCAACCTCAGGATTGTGGTGTTGGGAAGGCAGTGCTCTGGGAAGAGTTCAGCAGGAAACACCATTCTGACAGGAGGTGGTTTTAAAGCAGATCGGAGGTCAGTGCAGTGTGAGGTGAGACAGGGCAGCGTGGCAGGGAGACATGTGACAGTGGTGGACTCACCAGGCTGGTACTACAACCGTCCACTACAGCACACCTCAGAGATGGACAGACTGGAGATCCAGGACAGTGTGTCTCTCTGTCCTCCTGGACCACATGCTGTCCTTCTGGCCGTTCCTCTTCGTGAAGCATTCACCAAAGCACAGAGAGTAGCATTAGAGGAACACATGAGCCTTCTGCCACAGAGCCTCTCTATAGTTCTGTTCACCCATGGAGACCTTCTGGGAGAACGAAGCATTGAGCAGCACATTGAGGCTGAAGGAGAAGACCTCCGCTGGCTTGTTGAACGATGTGGGAACAGGTACCATGTCTTCAACAACCAGAAGAGAGATGTCAGTCAGGTCACACAGCTTCTAGAGAAGATAGATGAGATGTTGTCAGGAAACACAGGTGGACACTGTGAAGTTGATGGAGACGTTTGTGAGAAGAGGTCAGCGAGGAAGAGGAACATGGAGGAACGTGTCCAGACACTGACCAGGAAACTGACCGCTCTGAACCCTCTGCCTGAAGGTAGTCTGTCTGTCTGTCTGTCTGTCTGTCTGTCTGTCTGTCTGTCTGTCTGTCTGTCTGTCTGTCTGTCTGTCTGTCTGTCTGTCTGCCTGCCTGCCTGCCTGCCTGCCTGCCTGCCTGCCTGCCTGTCTGTCTGTCTGTCTGTCTGTCTGTCTGTCTGTCTGTCTGCCTGCCTGCCTGCCTGTCTGCCTGTCTGTCTGTCTGTCTGTCTGTCTGTCTGCCTGCCTGCCTGCCTGTCTGTCTGTCTGTCTGTCTGTCTGTCTGTCTGTCTGTCTGTCTGACAGACAGACAGACAGGTCTTTGTACAGTACAGCCATGGAAAAAGAAATACATTTTTAAACTACATCTTAATGTAGATTAGAGGAACTGAGAGTAACATCAGTAAAGCAGCAACTCATAAAGTATTTATGTAAATATTGTATTGATTTTTGGTTTGTATTCTCAATGTTAATGAATTAATGTTATTAATAATTCATATAACTCTAAATTCATATAACGCTGAATTTCACCAGTGTTAAGTAGCACAATGTGTCACATCGCAACACGTTGAGAGCTTGTAGATCGGCTATTTTTGAACAAAGTAACCAGTAACTAAAACTGTAAAATAATAACTGTAGTGAAGTAAAAGTATAATATTTCCCTCTGAGATGTAGTGGAGTAGAAGTATGACGTATCAAAATGGTAAAGTAAAACTACCTCACATGTGTACTCACTAAGAACATCACCTGAGTAAATGTACTTAGTTACTTTACACCAGTGGTTCTCAAAGTGGGGTCCGGGGACCCCCAGGGGTCCTTGAGGGGGTTCCAAGAGGTCCCACTGCAACATGTTCCATATGTTATACGTTGGTTAGTCATTAATAGTCACTTTGTGCTGTGTGTGTGTGTGTGCTGTGTGTGTGTGTGTGTGTGTGTGTGTGTGTGTGTGTGTGTGTGTGTGTGTGTGTGTGTGTGTGTGTGTGTGTGTGTGTGTGTGTGTGTGTGTGTGTGTGTGTGTGTGTGTGTGTGTGTGTGTGTGTGTGTGTGTGTGTGTGTGTGTGTGTGTGTCAGGAGAACGTCAAAGTCTATCAGATGTCAGGTTGGTGGTGGCTGGAGGGAAGCAGGCTGACAGGAACAGAGCTGGAAACATCATTCTGCACCACAATGTGTTTACAGTAACTCCATACAAGGTGAGTAATAATTATGATCTGAATGAGATGTTATAATGAATGATCTCACAGTAAACAGTAAAGACATTAAATATAAATGTTTTATGATGATAATGTGAAAGTATCTGCTGCCATGAATGTTGAACCACTTCCACCCTGGTGTCCTAATCATTTTACATACCCCCCCCCCCCCGCTATATTCCTGCATTGTTCGAAAATAGCAGATCTACAAGCTCACAACCTGTCACTTATAGGGACACATTGTGAGCTTGTAGATGATGATCTGCTATTTTCGAGAAGCCAAAACATGAAATAGGGCATTACACCCTTCAGAGCCTTTCTCACAGATTTACCCCTTATGACTAAACCTTTTGGCCATTTCTTTACTATTTTGAAAGAAAAAAAAAAGTGTAGTAGAAGTAATAATTATCAAACAATTTAACAAGTACATTTTTCTGTGATCTGTATTAGCTAACTGTCACTGTTAGCTATTCTGTTTACTTACATAGTATCTCTATTCTGATAGTGATTATTAATTAAGACTAACATACAGTAAACCTCATATTCCAGGAGTTTAAAACCCAGCCTAAACTGACAGAATGTGTCAGACAACAGAGACGAGATGCTGACAGAACAGTGAGTGTGGTGATGTGTCCAGACTGGTCGACTACACCTCCATCCCAGAAGACCAAAGACGTCCTTCTACACGGTGTGACTCTGTGTTCTCCTGGACCCCACGCTGTCCTGGTGACGGTCGATGTCAAGTCCAGATTCTGTGAAGCTGACAGGAGATCAGTGGAGGAACACATGGAGCTGCTGGGGCACACAGTCTGGAGACACGCTCTGGTTCTGTTCATGTGGGGATGGTGGCTGGGAGGGAGACGTGTTGAGGAGTACATCGAGTCTGAAGGAGAACCTCTGAGGAGGATCCTGGAGAAATGTGGCTACAGGTACCATGTTCTAGGTGGTCTCAAGTGGGACATTTCAGAGGTAACACCGCTGATGGAGAAAACAGAAGACATGGTGACGAGGAACAGAGGACACTTCAAGGTGGGACATGAGACAAACATGACACTGTTTGAAAGACTGAAAATAAATAAAACATTTACTGCTGAAGAATGATAAGATAATGTATTAATCCCTGTGGGGGAATTCAGATGCCGAAGCAGTAAGTGTAAAACACAAGACAGGTACAGATGAGAGTAGAGAGATAAGAAAAGATAAAATAAAAACAAAATAAAATAAATTGAGTTAGAATGGAACAGACGAGAAGAATAAAAGAAGACAGAGGAGATGAGAGAGGAAGTTGTATAGTTTGTGGAGACGCAGACACTGGACCTAATGACCTGTCTGAGGGTTTGTCTAACACGTCTTATATACAGCACGACTAATTCATTATCTACTCAGAGAACTTTATAGTTCTCTGAACTTCATTTAATATTTACATTTATTCATTATGTCAAGCTTCATATGGAGCTTTTCATTAACGAATTGACAGTCCTAGAAAAGCTACACCTTTGATAGAGTATAACTTTACAAACTCTACTTCTTTACAAAACATTTATAATAACAGACAAAATGTACAGTAAATTTATATATATATACATATAACAAACGCATATGGTTCCTGAGAGACTACTGATCATTCCCTCCAAATCTATTTACTGTTAAGTTTATCATGAATTGATCGCCCATAACCCAGACATAATGCTTATCAATTAGTATAAATGATAGTTAATAATATTGATGGCGTGGTTGTAAATTGTCCTGTTTTCAAAATATTTGTATTTTTTTATTTATTTTTTACCCAGGAGTCAGATATGATTGTGAATAAGTGATTGAACATTCATAGTGAAATAATAACAACAACAACAACAAGAGGCCATACTAAATATAAGCAGTTAACAAAGATATTGTGAGTTGAGATATTGTGAGTTGAGAATTAAAATAGGCTACAACAACTGTAATTCAGCGATTTGATCTGGAAAGTTTAGCTTTGGAAATGTGTGCTCTGTGAACGATACATAGACACACATAGAAGTGAGGATGGAACGATACATAGACACACATATAGAAGTGAGGATGGAACCCCACATAGACACACGTATAGAAGTGAGGATGGAACCCCACATTTCGTCAGACAGTGTCTTCCCCAAATCAATCTCATCTTGTCTGTTGGAGAACCTTTTAACAACGACATTTCGGCTCTTTTAACAAACTATCAGAACTACCCCAGAGGTGGATGGTCAATACTAGATGAAAACATTACGTTGTATTTTAAAACTGATTGTAAATAGATATAAATAAATCTTCTTTTGTTCTACATACAGCGTGACGAGTCCAGCAGGGTGACAGCAGCAGCAGCTAGACTCTCTACTGGATTGAATACTGGAGGTGTGATGCAGGTTGCAGGTTAGTCTAGTTTATAATATCATTCAAACTATTATCACACATGCGTCGTGCGTGCGTTGTGCGTGAATGTGTTGTGTGTGTGTGGGGGGGTGGGACCGCATGTAATTCAGACAGGGCATTAGTCTGACATGCGTCCGCATGTCTGACCCGGTGCTTGCGGTTATGGTTAGGTTAGGAGATGAGGTGGGTTGTCATTTGTGTGTGTGGGAGAGGAGGGGGAGGGTTAACTTGTGAGGGAGTTAAGAGTGGAAAAAAGATGGTCTGTCAACCAATACACACACCATATTTAACGTTAAATGTCTTAGGGATCAATCAAATAATTTCAAAAACAGCATGTTCACTGACAAAGTCGGAATCAAGTGATGATTTAAAGCCAGTGCTACAGTAGTCATAACTACCTGATGCATGGATTTAAAGCCAGTGCTACAGTAGTCATAACTACCTGATGCATGGATTTAAAGCCAGTGCTACAGTAGTCATAACTACCTGATGCATGGATTTAAAGCCAGTGCTACAGTAGTCATAACTACCTGATTCATGCCCACTTTACATAAGGGAACTCAAAGGCAGCACATTCATCTGACCTCTACTGTCACTATTCACTAATGCTCACATCTGTATTGTTGTCTGTAGGCCAGACTACAGTGTAATGTAACTATGTATTAATTGTCTGTAGGCCAGACTACAGTGTAATGTAACTATGTATTAATTGTCTGTAGGCCAGACTACAGTGTAATGTAACTATGTATTAATTGTCTTTAGGCCAGACTACAGTGTAATGTAACTATGTATTGTTGTCTGTAGGCCAGACTACAGTGTAATGTAACTATGTATTGTTGTCTGTAGGCCAGACTACAGTGTAATGTAACTATGTATTGTTGTCTGTAGGCCAGACTACAGTGTAATGTAACTATATGTATTAATTGTCTGTAGGCCAGACTACAGTGTAATGTAACTATATGTATTGTTGTCTGTAGGCCAGACTACAGTGTAATGTAACTATGTATTAATTGTCTGTAGGCCAGACTACAGTGTAATGTAACTATGTATTAATTGTCTGTAGGCCAGACTACAGTGTAATGTAACTATGTATTAATTGTCTGTAGGCCAGACTACAGTTTAATGTAACTATATGTATTGTTGTCTGTAGGCCAGACTACAGTGTAATGTAACTATGTATTAATTGTCTGTAGGCCAGACTACAGTGTAATGTAACTATATGTATTAATTGTCTGTAGGCCAGACTACGGTGTAATGTAACTATATGTATTAATTGTCTGTAGGCCAGACTACAGTGTAATGTAACTATGTATTAATTGTCTGTAGGCCAGACTACAGTGTAATGTAACTATATGTATTAATTGTCTGTAGGCCAGACTACAGTGTAATGTAACTATGTATTAATTGTCTGTAGGCCAGACTACAGTGTAATGTAACTATATGTATTAATTGTCTGTAGGCCAGACTACAGTGTAATGTAACTATATGTATTGTTGTCTGTAGGCCAGACTACAGTGTAATGTAACTATGTATTAATTGTCTGTAGGCCAGACTACAGTGTAATGTAACTATATGTATTAATTGTCTGTAGGCCAGACTACAGTGTAATGTAACTATATGTATTAATTGTCTGTAGGCCAGACTACAGTGTAATGTAACTATATGTATTAATTGTCTGTAGGCCAGACTACAGTGTAATGTAACTATATGTATTAATTGTCTGTAGGCCAGACTACAGTGTAATGTAACTATATGTATTAATTGTCTGTAGGCCAGACTACAGTGTAATGTAACTATGTATTAATTGTCTGTAGGCCAGACTACAGTGTAATGTAACTATATGTATTAATTGTCTGTAGGCCAGACTACAGTGTAATGTAACTATATGTATTCATTGTCTGTAGGCCAGACTACGCCATCCCTCCCAGAAGAGCAGAGTCTTCCAAACACAGAGCTTGACTCAGATCTTGTTGAGGTAAAACCTTTGAGAGAATAACGAATTAATTAGCGATGGAATATAATCTGTAATTGTATCAGTTTATGTATTCCTCATATTATTCTTTCCACAGCTTTAGTGTAGGGAGTCTTCTATTGTTGGTCATGATGAGTGACACCTGTCAGTATTAAATATATATCACATACATTTAGATCTACAGCACTTGCACTTGACTCTGAATGAAGAGCATCTCTCATTGTTCTCCTACTGTAGAAGTTACAGTAACAGACATTATCCATCTAGACAAAGTTAGATTGATTTCTGAAAAGATGAACAGAAGTTCACCACACTTTGGCCAATTGTTGTTTTGCCGTTTTGACGCAATAATCTACACTACAGTATCAGCACGTTCCTATTGCACAACACTTTACAATAATCTACACTACAGTATCAGCACGTTCCTATTGCACAACACTTTACAATAATCTACACTACAGTATCAGCACGTTCCTATTGCACAACACTTTAAAATAATCTACACTACAGTATCAGCACGTTCCTATTGCACAACACTTTACAATAATCTACACTACAGTATCAGCACGTTCCTATTGCACAACACTTTAAAATAATCTACACTACAGTATCAGCACGTTCCTATTGCACAACACTTTACAATAATCTACACTACAGTATCAGCACGTTCCTATTGCACAACACTTTACAATAATCTACACTACAGTATCAGCACGTTCCTATTGCACAACACTTTACAATAATCTACACTACAGTATCAGCACGTTCCTATTGCACAACACTTTACAATAATCTACACTACAGTATCAGCACGTTCCTATTGCACAACACTTTACAATAAGAGACAAATAAATCACGTTCCTATTGCACAACACTTTAAAATAAGAGACAAAGAAATCACGCCCCCATTTTCTATAGAATGTCCTAGATTACTGTATATAATCGTTGGGAATAATAATTATGATTTCAATAGATTGATCGGAGCTGAGCTACCTTTTTAGGTATCTACTGAAACGTCTCTCTCTCTCTCTCTGTGTGTGTGTGTGTGTGTGTGTGTGTGTGTGTGTGTGTGTGTGTGTGTGTGTGTGTGTGTGTGTGTGTGTGTGTGTGTGTGTGTGTGTGTGTGTGTGTGTGTGTGTGTGTGTGTGTGTGTGTGTGTGTGTGTGTGTGTGTGTGTGTGTGTGTGTGTGTGTGTGTGTGTGTGTGTGTGTGTGTCCTACAGAATGAATACTACACACTGACCCATACCCCACGTGGGACGTGTCTGATCATCAACAACGAGATATTCACCGTGGACGAGCTGAATGACCGACCAGGAACTCTGAAAGACCAGGGTTCGTATCCATGCTTTAGTGATCTGATCTAATCTATTTCTGATAGTCAATTAAGGCCTTTGATCAAAGGTTAGTGGTCCTGGTTGTACCACAGCTGAGTGGTTAGTGGTCCTGGTTGTACCACAGCTGAGTGGTTAGTGGTCCTGGCGGTACCACAGCTGAGTGGTTAGTGGTCCTGGTTGTACCACAGCTGAGTGGTTAGTGGTCCTGGCGGTACCACAGCTGAGTGGTTAGTGGTCCTGGCGGTACCACAGCTGAGTGGTTAGTGGTCCTGGCGGTACCACAGCTGAGTGGTTAGTGGTCCTGGCGGTACCACAGCTGAGTGGTTAGTGGTCCTGGCGGTACCACAGCTGAGTGGTTAGTGGTCCTGGCGGTACCACAGCTGAGTGGTTAGTGGTCCTGGCGGTACCACAGCTGAGTGGTTAGTGGTCCTGGCGGTACGATTCCAGGCCAGGCCAGCAATGTGTCCATGTGTGTCCCTGAGCAAGACTACTACTACTACAAAATATACAGTGACAAAAAAAACACCCCCCAAAGAGTGGGGAGTATTCTATCTTCTATAAAACATTCTCTCTCTCTCTCTCTCTCTCTCTCTCTCTCCCCTCATGGTGTCACACAGAGGAACTGAGAAAGGTGTTCTCCAAGCTGGGCTTTGAGGTGGAGGTACGCTCCGACAAGACAGCGGATGGCATCCGTCGTGTGTTGAAAGAACTGGGAGGACAGGATTTCAGGGAGGCAGATGCTTTGGTAGGAGGTGTTGAACATCTACAGAGGTGTCAGTCCTTCCCTGTGCATTGGCCTGTTTTAGTCTAGTAGCTGCAGAGCCCATAGAGCCCCATTGTGAACCCGGACATGTTGAGTACATGTTTTCGTAATTGGCATAATATGTGACCACATATATGGTCACATATTATGCCAATTATGAAAATTGCTCAACATATGCAAGTTAGCATCCGGCAGTTTCTACATGCTGGGGACCCATACTCAACATTTCTAACATAAAACGTTGGTTTACTCAACATGTCCGGGTTCACTTTTTGGCTACTAGGCCTTTCATTGTGCCTCTTTCATTGACATCAGGTGGTGTGTGTGCTGTCTCACGGCGACACGGGATGCGTGTTGGGTTCGGATGGTGAGAAGGTTTCTCTCAGAGAGTTGACTCAGCCCTTCAGAAGCAGGAACGCTCCCACCTTGGCAGGGAAGCCCAAGCTGTTCTTCATCCAGGCGTGCCAGGGGAGCGACTACCAGCGGGGGGTGTTGCTGCCACCCCCGCCACCCAGCGGGGGACAGGACGACACACTACAGGAAGACTCTGTCTCGTTACATCAGGACGAAATGGTTCCAAACGACGCAGACTTCCTGATGGGCATGTCGACCGTGGAGGATTGCAAAGCATTCCGGGACAAGAAGAAAGGTTCCATCTACATCCAGGAGCTGTGTGAACAGCTTGAGAAAAGAGCAGTCAGGTGAGACGGAGGTTTCAACATCTGTCAGCTTGACTTGACGAGCCTTTAACAATAAATGTTCATCTGTTCTAAGTAGAACGCTTCCTTCTTTTATTATTTTGTTTACAAAATAAGCCATTGGGAGGAGAATACCAGTAGATAATTGTATTTATTTAGTGATGTTGATTGAAGGTTCTGAAAGAGTTTTATAAATTCCCTCTGCGTTATTATGAGATCTCACACAGAGAAGTGATTTTCACATCCTCCTCACAACAGAATAAACATTCTTCCTAATGTAACGTTCTACTCCACTGTTTCCTGACAGAGGAGATGACATCGTCAGCGTCCTGACAGCCGTGAACCGGGAGGTGGGCAGAAGACGTTTGAAGACGTACAAACAAATGCCAGAAATCCGCCGTAACACCCTGACCAAGACACTCGTCCTCAAATTCATCTGAGACAACGAGACCGTACAGCTTCCAAGTATGACCACACGTTGACCATTTCTCTACTAGATGCTTCATATTAGTTTTGTTTATGAAGTGGGAACTCTCGTCTTGTTTTTAAAAGTGCCTTAAACCTAAAACATGACTTGTCAGTGACGTATCACGGACACAACGCACAGGCGTGAGCGGCACTTCTGCATAGTCTGTATTCTATGTCTATGACTTGGCCACACAAACTGTGCACAAAGTTATAGTCAATTTGCATGAGTGGAATTAAGAGAATTGTAATATAGGATAAGTTAAGTAAGGGATAATGTATGGCTTGATACACAAATTAATAAATAGACCCAAAAGTGACAACAAAGCAAAGTACTTCTTTGCTTACTTGCTTGAAAGTATTCCAAGTTGGCAACGAGTCGCCTCAGAAACAAGGAAGTGAGTGTTGATCAAATGGAATAGAATACATTTACGGTTACTTATATTGTCTATTTATCACTTCAAATGTTTTCAAAGCATGATGTTTAGTTAAATGACATTGTGTGTGTGTTTACATGGCTGTCATGTTGGGCACAGTGTAAAATCCAAGCACACAGCAGGTGCTCCGAGGGTTTGATTAGACGGTCTGTTATAGAGCGGAGCGGTCATTATCCAGAAATAGATAACACACAGCTGAATTCAGCGATTGACCAATCAGAATCAAGCATTCAACCAAGCCGTGTAATAATGACAAATAAACCTTCTTGATTCTATGACCATATTAATATTACTATAAGGAAATGTACCTGATCTTTGGAGTTTGGGTTCAAAGGTCACAAGTATAATCTTCAGGGAGTGATGGTGGGCTTTAGGTGAAGGTAGAGACCTTATGTCGACATTCTTCAATTCATGTTTTATTTATTTTTCTCACACCTGTGATTGATATAAACTGATCTAAGGAGTTGATTATAGTCTTTTTATATTATATTTTTTTACTAAACGGAAACCAGCCAATCAGAATGAAGGAATGAGACTAGCTGTTTTCAACCTACCCTAAAGGACCAGATACAACTAAAGGGTGTCTCCTTCAGGAACGCCATCCTGGGTCCTTTTGGTTGCTCTGAAATGTTTTGTATTTTTCTATAATGTATATACAGTAGATTATGTAACTTTTGAAAATGTTAATTTTGGTTCATGTTTGGGTCATGGTCGATGCTACATACAAAACAAATCACACTTGTGTGAAGTGAGCAGTGCCTTTCAGACAGACAGACAGACAGACAGACAGACAGACAGACAGACAGACAGACAGACAGACAGACAGACAGACAGACAGGGCTGTCCATTGGAGCGGCTGCACTGCTCAAGAATCTGAAAGATTTTATGTTTCTGTTTATCTCTTTTTTTCCTTTTTTTTCCATTGTATTGTTCTGTTTTTATTTCTGATGATATGGATCTCTCCTGGGCCTGAAATAAATAAAGGATTGAATGAAATCAAACTGAATTATTGGTGGAATTAGACTATGATGATGCATGGAAATGTATTCTGTAAGGTTACAATTTACAAGCAAACGATCAAAATAACAATTCTTCTACATTCTCCACCATACAATTGGAAAATGGTAAATTAAGTAATACTGCTGTTTAAAAATACTTTAACTCTTGAGAGCGTGACATGAAACCAAATGGTTTAATTTTACACTCTCTAGAGTTTACAGATCTCATAAGGGTCCATTTGGTTACCAAGTCTCCATCATTCATCTGCAGGGACCACCTGGAACCCCCTCAAGGACCACTGGTTGAAATCCACTGTTTTAAACCATCCTGGTTCTAATGCCATAGTCTGTAGGATGATGATGATGTTCAGGAGAACCTGTTGTCTTTTACCAGTCCTGTGCTGCCATCTAGTGGTGTAAAAAGGACTCGTTGCTCACACATTCATAAAGCTACTTGCGTCTTCATTTACCGTCATATAGGCCTACTGTAGTACAGTAGGCCTATATGTGGTAAATGTGTGTACAGTAACTGTACACACAACATCCTACTGTACACACAACATCCTACTGTACATACAACATCCTACTGTAAATACAACATCCTACTGTACACACAACATCCTACTGTACATACAACATCCTACTGTACACACAACATCCTACTGTACATACAACATCCTACTGTACATACAACATCCTACTGTACACACAACATCCTACTGTACACACAACATCCTACTGTACATACAACATCCTACTGTACATACAACATCCTACTGTACAACATCCTACTGTACAACATCCTACTGTACACACAACATCCTACTGTACATACAACATCCTACTGTAAATACAACATCCTACTGTAAATACAACATCCTACTGTACACACAACATCCTACTGTACATACAACATCCTACTGTAAATACAACATCCTACTGTACACACAACATCCTACTGTACATACAACATCCTACTGTACACACAACATCCTACTGTACACACAACATCCTACTGTACACACAACATCCTACTGTACATACAACATCCTACTGTACATACAACATCTATAATAAAGGTTTATTAACTGATCTGACCTCATCTTGTGTCAATTAAGTAATTATGAGCATTTATATTTCTACACAAAGAGATCAACATTATGCAGATTCAGAATTCCATGACACATTAATTCATATTTTTGGTATGAAGGTAAACTGGCTCAATAATATAGAATAAGACATTGTGTGCATGCGCGTGCGTGCGTGTGCGTGTGCGTGCGTGCGTGCGTGCGTGCGTGCGTGCGTGCGCGCGCGTGTGTGAGTGCGTGTGTGTGCGCGTGTGTGCGTGCGTGGCTTGTGAATCCACACGTGCGGATGATGATTGATCAGAATAGTTTTATACTATTTATAATTGAATGGATCAAAACAGAAATTAGTAACACATTCATTCAGATTAATATTGTAAGCATAACGATATTGTAGCATGGTGATATTTGGCCATAACTCCCTCCTCTGAGGGAGCTACCTTTGGGGAAGGGGGTTGTTGCCCAGACAGGTGAACCGTGGGTCATGGGTTCAATAGTGGGTGAAATGTTACAATGGTAATATGTTGTAAAACAATGAGTAATGGTAATATTTAGTAATGTTTTCACCTTTACAAAAATATAACATTTTTTCTTTACCACTTGCACCACAGCAAACCTATTCTGGGGGAACATTCACCAAAAGCAGTTGATCTACAAGCCCACAAGCTGTCATGATGAGGTTGTGCAGCCTATATATTTTGGTTCTTTGATTTTGTATATAGTGCTTAAATTAGTCCTTTAATGCAGACCGATTAAAACAAGCCAACATAAACCCATAATAATTGAATAAGTGTGGCAAAAATCTGTTTGTGATCAGATTGACTGGTTAACGAACAGTAAAGACATCAGGATTAGGTTAAACCTGGCTGTTAGCCTGGTCCGGAGCAGGCTAAGTCCACAGCATTAGTTTCCATGGTAACTAGTGCAGCATTGCTTTCATGAAACTGAATCAAGCCTCAACATATCCAGGTTAACTGGTAAACTTAATCTGGCAAGATTAACCATCTTTCATGAAACCGGTTAATCGCTGATCCAGGATATATTAAGCCAGGATATCTGTTAAATCCCGGTTTTAAGTTTGGTGAAACGGGCCCCAGGTCCAGAGTAACATGGATTACTGTTATAGAGTGACATATATTACTGTTATAGAGTAACATAGATTACTGTTATAGAGTGACATATATTACTGTTATAGAGTAACATAGATTACTGTTATAGAGTGACATATATTACTGTTATAGAGTACCATAGATTACTGTTATAGAGTGACATGTAAATGATGTAACATACCTGTGACTTTAAAAGAAGCCTTAAGCTCAGACAAGTCAAAAGAGTGGGTCCATGCGATGGATGAGGAAATGCAATCGCTTAAAGAGAATAACACATTTACCTTAACCAATTGACCTGAGCGTATAAGAAAGCAGTGGGGGGTAGATGGGTCTTTAAGCAGAACATTGATGGGTCTGAAAAATACAAGGCCAGATATGTGGATAAAGGATACAGTCAAAAGATGGGAGTTGACTATGAGGAGACCTTTTCTCCTACAGCTAATTTGACCAGTGTCAGAGTGTTGATGCAGAAAGCAGCACAGGAGAGCCTGATTCTGCACCAAATGGATGTTAAAACTGCCTACTTGAATGCACCTATAGACTGTGAGATCTATATGGAACAACCAGAGGGTTACGGTCCTACTTGAATGCACCTATAGACTGAGATCTATATGGAACAACCAGAGGGTTACGGTCCTACTTGAATGCACCTATAGACTGTGAGATCTATATGGAACAACCAGAGGGTTACGGTCCTACTTGAATGCACCTATAGACTGTGAGATCTATATGGAACAACCAGAGGGTTACGGTCCTACTTGAATGCACCTATAGACTGTGAGATCTATATGGAACAACCAGAGGGTTACGGTCCTACTTGAATGCACCTATAGACTGTGAGATCTATATGGAACAACCAGAGGGTTACGGTCCTACTTGAATGCACCTATAGACTGTGAGATCTATATGGAACAACCAGAGGGTTACGGTCCTACTTGAATGCACCTATAGACTGTGAGATCTATATGGAACAACCAGAGGGTTACGGTCCTACTTGAATGCACCTATAGACTGTGAGATCTATATGGAACAACCAGAGGGTTACGGTCCTACTTGAATGCACCTATAGACTGTGAGATCTATATGGAACAACCAGAGGGTTACGGTCCTACTTGAATGCACCTATAGACTGTGAGATCTATATGGAACAACCAGAGGGTTACGATGTCCTACTTGAATGCACCTATAGACTGTGAGATCTATATGGAACAACCAGAGGGTTACGGTCCTACTTGAATGCACCTATAGACTGTGAGATCTATATGGAACAACCAGAGGGTTACGGTCCTACTTGAATGGACCTATAGACTGTGAGATCTATATGGAACAACCAGAGGGTTACGGTCCTACTTGAATGCACCTATAGACTGAGATCTATATGGAACAACCAGAGGGTTACGAGGTCCTACTTGAATGCACCTATAGACTGTGAGATCTATATGGAACAACCAGAGGGTTACGGTCCTACTTGAATGCACCTATAGACTGTGAGATCTATATGGAACAACCAGAGGGTTAAGGTCCTACTTGAATGCACCTATAGACTGTGAGATCTATATGGAACAACCAGAGGGTTACGGTCCTACTTGAATGCACCTATAGACTGTGAGATCTATCTGGAACAACCAGAGGGTTACGATGTCCTACTTGAATGCACCTATAGACTGTGAGATCTATATGGAACAACCAGAGGGTTACGGTCCTACTTGAATGCACCTATAGACTGTGAGATCTATCTGGAACAACCAGAGGGTTACGAGGTCCTACTTGAATGCACCTATAGACTGTGAGATCTATATGGAACAACCAGAGGGTTACGAGGTCTTGAATGCACCTATAGACTGAGAGATCTATATGGAACAACCAGAGGGTTATGAGGTCCAATCCAACAGCAATGGAAAAAATAGTTTGTAAACTAGAAAGATCATTTCATGGGCTAAAACAATCTGGCAGAAATCGGAACAAGGTTCTACATGAATACCTGACCCAAATTCATTTTGTACAAAATCAAGCCGATCATTGTGTTTACACCAGAGAAACAGAACATGAAAAGGTGTTAATGGTAATATGGGTTGATGCCTTGATCGTTGCTGCAAGTGATGAAAATGCTCTGAGAGATGTGAAGAACAAGCTTGCATCAAGGTTCAAAATGAAGGATTTGGGCAGACTTAGACATTTTCTAGGCATTGATTTTAACCAGATTGATGACTGTGTGAAAATGTCTCAAGCCAAGTATGTGGGGAAAAAAATCATAGAAAGGTTTGACATGCAAGATTGCAAGCCCAGGTCAACACCTAGTGAACAAAAACTAAACTATACTGATAATACTGACATGATGACTGATGTCAGATTATACAGAGAGGCAGTCGGTAGCCTCATTTATCTGACCGTTTGTACAAGACCTGATTTGGGTTATATATTGTAAGCAAACTGTCACAATACTTTGCAGAACCAACTGATGAGCAATGGGTTACAGTCAAAACATGAGGTATCTTAACCCATTCTGGGCGGGAACCCTTTTTGGTGTTTTAACCCTGCATTTAGGCCTGACGTCGAAATTAAAAAAAAAGTCTTCTGAAAGAATATATATTCAAAGATTTGTGCCGTATTTTCACGTTTTTTCAAAAATAGCAGACCTACATGCTCGTAGCGCGCCACTCGGTGGCGCGCTATGAGCTTGTAGATCTGCTATTTTTCAATAGCTAAAGTATAACATAATGCTTAGTTAAAACACCAAAAGGGGTTCCCGTCCAGAATGGCTTAACTAAGCATTATGTTATACTTTAGCTATTGAAAAATAGCAGATCTACAAGCTCATAGCGCGCCACTGAGTGGCGCGCTACGAGCTTGTAGGTCTGCTATTTTAGAAAAATCGTAAAAATGCGGCACAAATCTTTGAATATATATTATTTCAGAGCGAACGTTTTTTTTATTTCGACGTCAGGCCTAAATGGGTTAAAGGTACAGTTGACAAAGAAAGTGTGAAACACTGAGTATTCAAGCGTACAGTGATGCAGACTGGACGGCTGATAACAAAGTACTACTGGTTATTGTATTGGCCTATCAGAAGTACTACTGGTTATTGTATTGGCCTATCAGAGGTACTACTGGTTATTGTATTGGCCTATCAGAAGTACTACTGGTTATTGTATTGGCCTATCAGAAGTACTACTGGTTATTGTATTGGCCTATCAGAAGTACTACTGGTTATTGTATTGGCCTATCAGAAGTACTACTGGTTATTGTATTGGCCTATCAGAAGTACTACTGGTTATTGTATTGGCCTATCAGAAGTACTACTGGTTATTGTATTGGCCTATCAGAAGTACTACTGGTTATTGTATTGGCCTATCAGAGGTACTACTGGTTATTGTATTGGCCTATCAGAAGTACTACTGGTTATTGTATTGGCCTATCAGAAGTACTACTGGTTATTGAATTGGCCTATCAGAAGTACTACTGGTTATTGAATTGGCCTATCAGAGGTACTACTGGTTATTGTATTGGCCTATCAGAAGTACTACTGGTTATTGTATTGGCCTATCAGAAGTACTACTGGTTATTGTATTGGCCTATCAGAAGTACTACTGGTTATTGTATTGGCCTATCAGAGGTACTACTGGTTATTGTATTGGCCTATCAGAAGTACTACTGGTTATTGTATTGGCCTATCAGAAGTACTACTGGTTATTGTATTGGCCTATCAGAAGTACTACTGGTTATTGTATTGGCCGATCAGAGGTACTACTGGTTATTGTATTGGCCTATCAGAAGTACTACTGGTTATTGTATTGGCCTATCAGAAGTACTACTGGTTATTGAATTGGCCTATCAGAAGTACTACTGGTTATTGAATTGGCCTATCAGAGGTACTACTGGTTATTGTATTGGCCTATCAGAAGTACTACTGGTTATTGTATTGGCCTATCAGAAGTACTACTGGTTATTGTATTGGCCTATCAGAAGTACTACTGGTTATTGTATTGGCCTATCAGAGGTACTACTGGTTATTGTATTGGCCTATCAGAAGTACTACTGGTTATTGTATTGGCCTATCAGAAGTACTACTGGTTATTGTATTGGCCTATCAGAAGTACTACTGGTTATTGTATTGGCCTATCAGAAGTACTACTGGTTATTGTATTGGCCTATCAGAAGTACTACTGGTTATTGTATTGGCCTATCAGAAGTACTACTGGTTATTGTATTGGCCTATCAGAAGTACTACTGGTTATTGTATTGGCCTATCAGAGGTACTACTGGTTATTGTATTGGCCTATCAGAAGTACTACTGGTTATTGTATTGGCCTATCAGAGGTACTACTGGTTATTGTATTGGCCTATCAGAGGTACTACTGGTTATTGTATTGGCCTATCAGAGGTACTACTGGTTATTGTATTGGCCTATCAGAGGTACTACTGGTTATTGTATTGGCCTATCAGAAGTACTACTGGTTATTGTATTGGCCTATCAGAAGTACTACTGGTTATTGTATTGGCCTATCAGAAGTACTACTGGTTATTGTATTGGCCTATCAGAAGTACTACTGGTTATTGTATTGGCCTATCAGAAGTACTACTGGTTATTGTATTGGCCTATCAGAGGTACTACTGGTTATTGTATTGGCCTATCAGAGGTACTACTGGTTATTGTATTGGCCTATCAGAAGTACTACTGGTTATTGTATTGGCCTATCAGAAGTACTACTGGTTATTGTATTGGCCTATCAGAGGTACTACTGGTTATTGTATTGGCCTATCAGAGGTACTACTGGTTATTGTATTGGCCTATCAGAGGTACTACTGGTTATTGTATTGGCCTATCAGAGGTACTACTGGTTATTGTATTGGCCTATCAGAAGTACTACTGGTTATTGTATTGGCCTATCAGAAGTACTACTGGTTATTGTATTGGCCTATCAGAGGTACTACTGGTTATTGTATTGGCCTATCAGAGGTACTACTGGTTATTGTATTGGCCTATCAGAGGTACTACTGGTTATTGTATTGGCCTATCAGAGGTACTACTGGTTATTGTATTGGCCTATCAGAAGTACTACTGGTTATTGTATTGGCCTATCAGAGGTACTACTGGTTATTGTATTGGCCTATCAGAAGTACTACTGGTTATTGTATTGGCCTATCAGAAGTACTACTGGTTATTGTATTGGCCTATCAGAGGTACTACTGGTTATTGTATTGGCCTATCAGAGGTACTACTGGTTATTGTATTGGCCTATCAGAGGTACTACTGGTTATTGTATTGGCCTATCAGAAGTACTACTGGTTATTGTATTGGCCTATCAGAAGTACTACTGGTTATTGTATTGGCCTATCAGAAGTACTACTGGTTATTGTATTGGCCTATCAGAAGTACTACTGGTTATTGTATTGGCCTATCAGAAGTACTACTGGTTATTGTATTGGCCTATCAGAGGTACTACTGGTTATTGTATTGGCCTATCAGAAGTACTACTGGTTATTGTATTGGCCTATCAGAAGTACTACTGGTTATTGTATTGGCCTATCAGAGGTACTACTGGTTATTGTATTGGCCTATCAGAGGTACTACTGGTTATTGTATTGGCCTATCAGAGGTACTACTGGTTATTGTATTGGCCTATCAGAGGTACTACTGGTTATTGTATTGGCCTATCAGAAGTACTACTGGTTATTGTATTGGCCTATCAGAGGTACTACTGGTTATTGTATTGGCCTATCAGAAGTACTACTGGTTATTGTATTGGCCTATCAGAAGTACTACTGGTTATTGTATTGGCCTATCAGAAGTACTACTGGTTATTGTATTGGCCTATCAGAAGTACTACTGGTTATTGTATTGGCCTATCAGAAGTACTACTGGTTATTGTATTGGCCTATCAGAAGTACTACTGGTTATTGTATTGGCCTATCAGAAGTACTACTGGTTATTGTATTGGCCTATCAGAGGTACTACTGGTTATTGTATTGGCCTATCAGAAGTACTACTGGTTATTGTATTGGCCTATCAGAAGTACTACTGGTTATTGAATTGGCCTATCAGAAGTACTACTGGTTATTGAATTGGCCTATCAGAGGTACTACTGGTTATTGTATTGGCCTATCAGAAGTACTACTGGTTATTGTATTGGCCTATCAGAAGTACTACTGGTTATTGTATTGGCCTATCAGAAGTACTACTGGTTATTGTATTGGCCTATCAGAGGTACTACTGGTTATTGTATTGGCCTATCAGAAGTACTACTGGTTATTGTATTGGCCTATCAGAAGTACTACTGGTTATTGTATTGGCCTATCAGAAGTACTACTGGTTATTGTATTGGCCGATCAGAGGTACTACTGGTTATTGTATTGGCCTATCAGAGGTACTACTGGTTATTGTATTGGCCTATCAGAAGTACTACTGGTTATTGAATTGGCCTATCAGAAGTACTACTGGTTATTGAATTGGCCTATCAGAGGTACTACTGGTTATTGTATTGGCCTATCAGAAGTACTACTGGTTATTGTATTGGCCTATCAGAAGTACTACTGGTTATTGTATTGGCCTATCAGAAGTACTACTGGTTATTGTATTGGCCTATCAGAGGTACTACTGGTTATTGTATTGGCCTATCAGAAGTACTACTGGTTATTGTATTGGCCTATCAGAAGTACTACTGGTTATTGTATTGGCCTATCAGAAGTACTACTGGTTATTGTATTGGCCTATCAGAAGTACTACTGGTTATTGTATTGGCCTATCAGAAGTACTACTGGTTATTGTATTGGCCTATCAGAAGTACTACTGGTTATTGTATTGGCCTATCAGAAGTACTACTGGTTATTGTATTGGCCTATCAGAGGTACTACTGGTTATTGTATTGGCCTATCAGAAGTACTACTGGTTATTGTATTGGCCTATCAGAGGTACTACTGGTTATTGTATTGGCCTATCAGAGGTACTACTGGTTATTGTATTGGCCTATCAGAGGTACTACTGGTTATTGTATTGGCCTATCAGAGGTACTACTGGTTATTGTATTGGCCTATCAGAAGTACTACTGGTTATTGTATTGGCCTATCAGAAGTACTACTGGTTATTGTATTGGCCTATCAGAAGTACTACTGGTTATTGTATTGGCCTATCAGAAGTACTACTGGTTATTGTATTGGCCTATCAGAAGTACTACTGGTTATTGTATTGGCCTATCAGAGGTACTACTGGTTATTGTATTGGCCTATCAGAGGTACTACTGGTTATTGTATTGGCCTATCAGAAGTACTACTGGTTATTGTATTGGCCTATCAGAAGTACTACTGGTTATTGTATTGGCCTATCAGAGGTACTACTGGTTATTGTATTGGCCTATCAGAGGTACTACTGGTTATTGTATTGGCCTATCAGAGGTACTACTGGTTATTGTATTGGCCTATCAGAGGTACTACTGGTTATTGTATTGGCCTATCAGAAGTACTACTGGTTATTGTATTGGCCTATCAGAAGTACTACTGGTTATTGTATTGGCCTATCAGAGGTACTACTGGTTATTGTATTGGCCTATCAGAGGTACTACTGGTTATTGTATTGGCCTATCAGAGGTACTACTGGTTATTGTATTGGCCTATCAGAGGTACTACTGGTTATTGTATTGGCCTATCAGAAGTACTACTGGTTATTGTATTGGCCTATCAGAGGTACTACTGGTTATTGTATTGGCCTATCAGAAGTACTACTGGTTATTGTATTGGCCTATCAGAAGTACTACTGGTTATTGTATTGGCCTATCAGAGGTACTACTGGTTATTGTATTGGCCTATCAGAGGTACTACTGGTTATTGTATTGGCCTATCAGAAGTACTACTGGTTATTGTATTGGCCTATCAGAAGTACTACTGGTTATTGTATTGGCCTATCAGAAGTACTACTGGTTATTGTATTGGCCTATCAGAAGTACTACTGGTTATTGTATTGGCCTATCAGAAGTACTACTGGTTATTGTATTGGCCTATCAGAAGTACTACTGGTTATTGTATTGGCCTATCAGAGGTACTACTGGTTATTGTATTGGCCTATCAGAAGTACTACTGGTTATTGTATTGGCCTATCAGAAGTACTACTGGTTATTGTATTGGCCTATCAGAGGTACTACTGGTTATTGTATTGGCCTATCAGAGGTACTACTGGTTATTGTATTGGCCTATCAGAGGTACTACTGGTTATTGTATTGGCCTATCAGAGGTACTACTGGTTATTGTATTGGCCTATCAGAAGTACTACTGGTTATTGTATTGGCCTATCAGAGGTACTACTGGTTATTGTATTGGCCTATCAGAAGTACTACTGGTTATTGTATTGGCCTATCAGAGGTACTACTGGTTATTGTATTGGCCTATCAGAAGTACTACTGGTTATTGATGGCCCTAGTTACAATTAGTTATCGTTAAAACTCCTACATTTGATCATCCATTTATTCCAAGAGAATGTTATACAACCTTTTTTATGCCAGGGCACACTTTTCATGGCCTAAAAGTCCCAGGACACACCTAGATATACACGCACACACAGTAAAACCTCTTTGATCAAACACCCAATAGCCTATACTTACAGTAAACAACATGCAAACATTTATGACAGCATTCACCAAATAACTTTAAAGATAAATAAGTGGACATAGACAGTGACTCTGTTTAAACGATTTTTTTTTAAATTGTTTTTTTTAACGTACAACTTGTTTTGCCTTGATGTAATAATAAAGAAACCTTGAACATACACATGAACGACACGTTCAAATGGTCTGCAGATCTCAGGCTTGGCCTTATCTACAATCTGCCGCCAGGGGGCGAGTTTGGACCGAAATGTGTGCAGTAAGTCCTAACTGTGGTTCTCATTTCTTCCTTGTATTCGCCTGTTCATTTCATTCAGATGGTTAAACTATCAGCCATGCTTGATAGTCTTGCACACCAGACCGCATAGGCAAACAGTTCTGCATATTTTGATTGCTCTGCAGACAGACGGCGTTGATAAGATAATATACACGCAACAAAACGTTTCCTCTGGAGAGCCACCGGACTTCGGTGTCCAACAGCAGCATGTTGGCGTTTTGCAGGCTTGCTTTTATAAAGTATGATGCTTGGCAAGCAACGTTAACCAGTGCTTCACGATGTGACAGTTAACAGTCTTTGTATTGAGTTTGTGCTTGAAATGTACTGTAATTCTGCAAACTGTTAATACATAGGCTATTTCAATCAATTGCCGTCAGGATTCTTCTCTTTCACTCTGCTTACAAAGTCCCTTGTATCTCCGGTCATCAGTGCATACACTGTCTGACACACACGTTCCATTCTTGCTCCAAATACACTGACTGATGTCACCCAGGCGAGTATAGGTGATCACAGACATATAATATCTATGTAGGTGATCACTGATGGCCCCATGTCATCAAAGACACGAATTAGCATGTCTATGGCCGAGGGTCGCTCCACTGAATGGACTCGCTGGCGATGGGCAACAACAACAAGGATGCAACACTGGACGGTAAGCCCACTATCTATTGCTCTCGGGGGAGGGTCGGGGTTATACTTTATCAAATCAAAATCAAATCAAACTTTATAGAGCACATTTAGAACAATCATAATTGACCAAAGTGCTGTACAGGGTGAGATAAAAAAACATCGACAATTAATACCACAATAACAATAACAAAAACATCAACAATTAAAGCCACAATAACAGGAGTTCAATAAACAAAACACACATTAGGCGCGATTAAAAGCCAAAGAATAGAAGTGTGTTTTAAGAAGTGACTTAAAAGACTCTATAGAGTTTGCATTTTTATCTCCTCCTGAGGTTGGTCTCGTGAGCCTCCAGGAGCAGCTTGTCTGCTGACCTCAGTGCCCTTTGTGGAGTGTAAAGGCCTATTCATAGTCTGGATTTTCGACCACCGCTCCGGTGGTGAGGTGACCACCGCTCCGGTGGTGAGGTGACCACCGCTCCGGTGGTGTGCTGACCAAAGCTCCGGTGGTGAGCTGACCACCGCTCCGGTGGTGAGGTGACCACCGCTCCGGTGGTGAGGTGACCACCGCTCCGGTGGTGAGGTGACCACCGCTCCGGTGGTGAGCTGACCACCGCTCCGGTGGTGAGGTGACCACCGCTCCGGTGGTGAGGTGACCACCGCTCCGGTGGTGAGGTGACCACCGCTCGGGTGGTGAGGTGACCACCGCTCGGGTGGTGAGGTGACCACCGGAGCTGAAATAACATTGAGCGGTGGTGAGTAAAAACAGAGAGACGGGCTGGCCTGGAGCGGTGGCCGTGGTTTGCTCTTCACCGCGGCTTCAGTGACGTCATGTAGTTTGGTGGTCACCTCACCACCGTAAATCCAGACTATGTTTGAGCCTTAAGGGAGCAGAAGTTCTGTTAGATATGAAGGGCGGGCCATGCAGGGATTTATACGTAAATAAAATAATCTTAAAATCTATTCTTTAGTTCAAATCTAACGGCACACCTGGGCATTTCACACGCCACACCTGGGCATTTCACACGGCACACCTGGGCATTTCACACGCCACACCTGGGCATTTCACACAGCACACCTGGGCATTTCACACAGCACACCTGGGCATTTCACACAGCACACCTGGGCATTTCACACGGCACACCTGGGCATTTCACACGCCACACCTGGGCATTTCACACAGCACACCTGGGCATTTCACACGCCACACCTGGGCATTTCACACGCCACACCTGGGCATTTCACACGCCACACAGGTTGGGAAACACTGGATTAGACCATAGACCATTTTGTTTATTATTTAAAAAAGAAATCTTTCCACCAAATAATTAATAAATGAACAAAAATCAAACAAATAAATATGCTATTGCTCGGGGGAGGGTCGGGGTTATACTTTATCAAATCAAAATCAAATCAAACTTTATAGAGCACATTTAGAACAATCATAATTGACCAAAGTGCTGTACAGGGTGAGATAAAAAAACATCGACAATTAATACCACAATAACAATAACAAAAACATCAACAATTAAAGCCACAATAACAGGAGTTCAATAAACAAAACACACATTAGGCGCGATTAAAAGCCAAAGAATAGAAGTGTGTTTTAAGAAGTGACTTAAAAGACTCTATAGAGTTTGCATTTTTATCTCCTCCTGAGGTTGGTCTCGTGAGCCTCCAGGAGCAGCTTGTCTGCTGACCTCAGTGCCCTTTGTGGAGTGTAAAGGCCTATTCATAGTCTGGATTTTCGACCACCGCTCCGGTGGTGAGGTGACCACCGCTCCGGTGGTGAGGTGACCACCGCTCCGGTGGTGAGGTGACCACCGCTCCGGTGGTGAGCTGACCAAAGCTCCGGTGGTGAGCTGACCACCGCTCCGGTGGTGAGGTGACCACCGCTCCGGTGGTGAGGTGACCACCGCTCCGGTGGTGAGGTGACCACCGCTCGGGTGGTGAGGTGACCACCGGAGCTGAAATAACATTGAGCGGTGGTGAGTAAAAACAGAGAGACGGGCTGGCCTGGAGCGGTGGCCGTGGTTTGCTCTTCACCGCGGCTTCAGTGACGTCATGTAGTTTGGTGGTCACCTCACCACCGTAAATCCAGACTATGTTTGAGCCTTAAGGGAGCAGAAGTTCTGTTAGATATGAAGGGCGGGCCATGCAGGGATTTATACGTAAATAAAATAATCTTAAAATCTATTCTTTAGTTCAAATCTAACGGCACACCTGGGCATTTCACACGGCACACCTGGGCATTTCACACGCCACACCTGGGCATTTCACACAGCACACCTGGGCATTTCACACAGCACACCTGGGCATTTCACACGCCACACCTGGGCATTTCACACGCCACACCTGGGCATTTCACACGCCACACA
Organism: Electrona antarctica; assembly: GCF_951216825.1. Taxonomy (NCBI): domain Eukaryota; kingdom Metazoa; phylum Chordata; class Actinopteri; order Myctophiformes; family Myctophidae; genus Electrona; species Electrona antarctica. Next base: position 196,920 of record NW_027637035.1, on the reverse strand, counting down.
GGTTGGGAAACACTGGATTAGACCATAGACCATTTTGTTTATTATTTAAAAAAGAAATCTTTCCACCAAATAATGAATAAATGAACAAAAATCAAACAAATAAATATGAATCCCAGAAAACAAAAACAAAATAATTAACGAAAACACACAAAAGGTAAACAGAGAAACAGCTTGACATACTGTAACTACAACAGTACAGCATGTTTCAAGTTGAGTGCAAGGCAAGGCAGGACAAGAGCAGGAGACATGACTCACAATATACATCAGATATATGACCTTATTTGTCACAGGACCGGCCTGCATCCAGCCCTCGCTCACACCCCGTGGAGACCCCCAGCCCTCGCTCCCCGTGGAGACCCCCAGCCCTCGCTCACACCCCGTGGAGACCCCCAGCCCTCGCTCCCACCCCGTGGAGACCCCCAGCCCTCGCTCACACCCCGTGGAGACCCCCAGCCCTCGCTCCCCGTGGAGACCCCCAGCCCTCGCTCACACCCCGTGGAGACCCCCAGCCCTCGCTCACACCCCGTGGAGACCCCCAGCCCTCGCTCACACCCCGTGGAGACCCCCAGCCCTCGCTCACACCCCGTGGAGACCCCCAGCCCTCGCTCACACCCCGTGGAGACCCCCAGCCCTCGCTCACACCCCGTGGAGACCCCCAGCCCTCGCTCACACCCCGTGGAGACCCCCAGCCCTCGCTCACACCCCGTGGAGACCCCCAGCCCTCGCTCACACCCCGTGGAGACCCCCAGCCCTCGCTCACACCCCGTGGAGACCCCCAGCCCTCGCTCACACCCCGTGGAGACCCCCAGCCCTCGCTCACACCCCGTGGAGACCCCCAGCCCTCGCTCACACCCCGTGGAGACCCCCAGCCCTCGCTCACACCCCGTGGAGACCCCCAGCCCTCGCTCACACCCCGTGGAGACCCCCAGCCCTCGCTCCCACCCCGTGGAGACCCCCAGCCCTCGCTCACACCCCGTGGAGACCCCCAGCCCTCGCTCACACCCCGTGGAGACCCCCAGCCCTCGCTCACACCCCGTGGAGACCCCCAGCCCTCGCTCACACCCCGTGGAGACTCCCAGCCCTCTCTCCCCGTGGAGACCCCCAGCCCTCGCTCCCCGTGGAGACCCCCAGCCCTCGCTCACACCCCGTGGAGACCCCCAGCCCTCGCTCACACCCCGTGGAGACCCCCAGCCCTCGCTCACACCCCGTGGAGACCCCCAGCCCTCGCTCACACCCCGTGGAGACCCCCAGCCCTCGCTCCCCGTGGAGACCCCCAGCCCTCGCTCACACCCCGTGGAGACCCCCAGCCCTCGCTCCCCGTGGAGACCCCCAGCCCTCGCTCACACCCCGTGGAGACCCCCAGCCCTCGCCCACACCCCGTGGAGACCCCCAGCCCTCGCTCACACCCCGTGGAGACCCCCAGCCCTCGCTCACACCCCGTGGAGACCCCCAGCCCTCGCTCACACCCCGTGGAGACCCCCAGCCCTCGCTCCCCGTGGAGACCCCCAGCCCTCGCCCACACCCCGTGGAGACCCCCAGCCCTCGCCCACACCCCGTGGAGACCCCCAGCCCTCGCTCACACCCCGTGGAGACCCCCAGCCCTCGCTCACACCCCGTGGAGACCCCCAGCCCTCGCTCACACCCCGTGGAGACCCCCAGCCCTCGCTCACACCCCGTGGAGACCCCCAGCCCTCGCTCACACCCCGTGGAGACCCCCAGCCCTCGCTCACACCCCGTGGAGACCCCCAGCCCTCGCTCACACCCCGTGGAGACCCCCAGCCCTTGCTCACACCCCGTGGAGACCCCCAGCCCTCGCTCACACCCCGTGGAGACCCCCAGCCCTCGCTCACACCCCGTGGAGACCCCCAGCCCTCGCTCACACCCCGTGGAGACCCCCAGCCCTCGCTCCCCGTGGAGACCCCCAGCCCTCGCTCACACCCCGTGGAGACCCCCAGCCCTCGCTCCCCGTGGAGACCCCCAGCCCTCGCTCACACCCCGTGGAGACCCCCAGCCCTCGCTCCCCGTGGAGACCCCCAGCCCTCGCTCACACCCCGTGGAGACCCCCAGCCCTCGCTCACACCCCGTGGAGACCCCCAGCCCTCGCTCCCACCCCGTGGAGACCCCCAGCCCTCGCTCGCTCCCCGTGGAGACCCCCAGCCCTCGCTCACACCCCGTGGAGACCCCCAGCCCTCGCTCGCTCCCCGTGGAGACCCCAAGCCCTCGCTCACACCCCGTGGAGACCCCCAGCCCTCGCTCACACCCCGTGGAGACCCCCAGCCCTTGCTCACACCCCGTGGAGACCCCCAGCCCTCGCTCACACCCCGTGGAGACCCCCAGCCCTCGCTCACACCCCGTGGAGACCCCCAGCCCTCGCTCACACCCCGTGGAGACCCCCAGCCCTCGCTCGCTCCCCGTGGAGACCCCAAGCCCTCGCTCACACCCCGTGGAGACCCCCAGCCCTCGCTCACACCCCGTGGAGACCCCCAGCCCTCGCTCACACCCCGTGGAGACCCCCAGCCCTCGCTCACACCCCGTGGAGACCCCCAGCCCTCGCTCCCCGTGGAGACCCCCAGCCCTCGCTCACACCCCGTGGAGACCCCCAGCCCTCGCTCACACCCCGTGGAGACCCCCAGCCCTCGCTCCCCGTGGAGACCCCCAGCCCTCGCTCACACCCCGTGGAGACCCCCAGCCCACAGCCCTCGCTCACACCCCGTGGAGACCCCCAGCCCTCGCTCACACCCCGTGGAGACCCCCAGCCCTCGCTCACACCCCTTGGAGACCCCCAGCCCTCGCTCACACCCCGTGGAGACCCCCAGCCCTCGCTCCCACCCCTTGGAGACCCCCAGCCCTCGCTCACACCCCGTGGAGACCCCCAGCCCTCGCTCACACCCCGTGGAGACCCCCAGCCCTCGCTCACACCCCTTGGAGACCCCCAGCCCTCGCTCACACCCCGTGGAGACCCCCAGCCCTCGCTCACACCCCGTGGAGACCCCCAGCCCTCGCTCACACCCCGTGGAGACCCCCAGCCCTCGCTCACACCCCGTGGAGACCCCCAGCCCTCGCTCACACCCCGTGGAGATCCCCAGCCCTCGCTCACACCCCGTGGAGACCCCCAGCCCTCGCTCACACCCCGTGGAGACCCCCAGCCCTCGCTCCCCGTGGAGACCCCCAGCCCTCGCTCACACCCCGTGGAGACCCCCAGCCCTCGCTCACACCCCGTGGAGACCCCCAGCCCTCGCTCACACCCCGTGGAGACCCCCAGCCCTCGCTCCCCGTGGAGACCCCCAGCCCTCGCTTACACCCCGTGGAGACCCCCAGCCCTCACTCACACCCCGTGGAGACCCCCAGCCCTCGCTCACACCCCGTGGAGACCCCCAGCCCTCGCTCCCCGTGGAGACCCCCAGCCCTCGCTCACACCCCGTGGAGACCCCCAGCCCTCGCTCCCCGTGGAGACCCCCAGCCCTCGCTCACACCCCGTGGAGACCCCCAGCCCTCGCTCACACCCCGTGGAGACCCCCAGCCCTCGCTCACACCCCGTGGAGACCCCCAGCCCTCGCTCACACCCCGTGGAGACCCCCAGCCCTCGCTCACACCCCGTGGAGACCCCCAGCCCTCGTTCACACCCCGTGGAGACCCCCAGCCCTCGCTCACACCCCGTGGAGACCCCCAGCCCTCGCTCACACCCCGTGGAGACCCCCAGCCCTCGCTCACACCCCGTGGAGACCCCCAGCCCTCGCTCACACCCCGTGGAGACCCCCAGCCCTCGCTCACACCCCTTGGAGACCCCCAGCCCTCGCTCACACCCCGTGGAGACCCCCAGCCCTCGCTCACACCCCGTGGAGACCCCCAGCCCTCGCTCCCCGTGGAGACCCCCAGCCCTCGCTCACACCCCGTGGAGACCCCCAGCCCTCGCTCACACCCCGTGGAGACCCCCAGCCCTCGCTCACACCCCGTGGAGACCCCCAGCCCTCGCTCACACCCCGTGGAGACCCCCAGCCCTCGCTCGCTCCCCGTGGAGACCCCAAGCCCTCGCTCACACCCCGTGGAGACCCCCAGCCCTCGCTCCCCGTGGAGACCCCCAGCCCTCGCTCCCCGTGGAGACCCCCAGCCCTCGCTCACACCCCGTGGAGACCCCCAGCCCTCGCTCACACCCCGTGGAGACCCCCAGCCCTCGCTCACACCCCGTGGAGACCCCCAGCCCTCGCTCCCCGTGGAGACCCCCAGCCCTCGCTCACACCCCGTGGAGACCCCCAGCCCTCGCTCCCCGTGGAGACCCCCAGCCCTCGCTCACACCCCTTGGAGACCCCCAGCCCTCGCTCACACCCCGTGGAGACCCCCAGCCCTCGCTCCCACCCCTTGGAGACCCCCAGCCCTCGCTCACACCCCGTGGAGACCCCCAGCCCTCGCTCACACCCCGTGGAGACCCCCAGCCCTCGCTCACACCCCGTGGAGACCCCCAGCCCTCGCTCACACCCCGTGGAGACCCCCAGCCCTCACTCACACCCCGTGGAGACCCCCAGCCCTCGCTCACACCCCGTGGAGACCCCCAGCCCTCGCTCCCCGTGGAGACCCCCAGCCCTCGCTCCCCGTGGAGACCCCCAGCCCTCGCTCACACCCCGTAGAGACCCCCAGCCCTCGCTCCCTGTGGAGACCCCCAGCCCTCGCTCACACCCCTTGGAGACCCCCAGCCCTCGCTCACACCCCGTGGAGACCCCCAGCCCTCGCTCCCCGTGGAGACCCCCAGCCCTCGCTCACACCCCTTGGAGACCCCCAGCCCTCGCTCACACCCCGTGGAGACCCCCAGCCCTCGCTCCCACCCCTTGGAGACCCCCAGCCCTCGCTCACACCCCGTGGAGACCCCCAGCCCTCGCTCCCCGTGGAGACCCCCAGCCCTCGCTCACACCCCTTGGAGACCCCCAGCCCTCGCTCACACCCCGTGGAGACCCCCAGCCCTCGCTCACACCCCGTGGAGACCCCCAGCCCTCGCTCACACCCCGTGGAGACCCCCAGCCCTCGCTCACACCCCGTGGAGACCCCCAGCCCTCGCTCACACCCCGTGGAGACCCCCAGCCCTCGCTCACACCCCGTGGAGACCCCCAGCCCTCGCTCACACCCCGTGGAGACCCCCAGCCCTCGCTCACACCCCTTGGAGACCCCCAGCCCTCGCTCACACCCTGTGGAGACCCCCAGCCCGCCACCACGTGACTGGCCGGAGGCCCCCGGACCCCCCGCTCCATTTCATGGTTTTATCCAGAATGAAGACATTCTCTGAGGTAAATGAGTTAGTGTACATTTCCCATAATAGAGAGTATGCGCGTGACATCATCATCAAACCCGGAAGTTATGCAGGAATGCCTGAGTGGCAAAAAGTACTTTCTGGCCTTGGCAGCCCATACAGCCACACAGAAAAGTCCTATCTGATTGCATTAAACATTATTAAACAATGTTAAACTCACTTTGCATGTTGCTTTGCCACTCGATTTGCCACTCGATGTGCCATTCACTTTAAGCATGCGCATACCCTCTATAGCCACTATAATGTTTAACTTATGTATCCCCTAGACTCTAGGGGCTACATAAGTTAAACATTATAGTGGCTTTTTGTTCATGGCAGGGCCAAGCGGTCTACCTGCGCAGCGCTTGCGATCGACTGGTCGACCGCGATCGACGTAATGGGCACCCCTGCCCTAGAGGGAAGCAGAGGATATAGTGATGTCATGAGGGAAGCAGAGGATATAGTGATGTCATGAGGGAAGCAGAGGATATAGTGATGTCATGAAGCAGAGGATATAGTGATGTCATGAGGGAAGCAGAGGATATAGTGATGTCATGAGGGAAGCAGAGGATATAGTGATGTCATGAGGGAAGCAGAGGATGTAGTGATGTCATGAGGGAAGCAGAGGATATAGTGATGTCATGAGGGAAGCAGAGGATGTAGTGATGTCATGAGGGAAGCAGAGGATATAGTGATGTCATGAGGGAAGCAGAGGATGTAGTGATGTCATGAAGCAGAGGATGTAGTGATGTCATGAGGGAAGCAGAGGATGTAGTGATGTCATGAAGCAGAGGATGTAGTGATGTCATGAGGGAAGCAGAGGATGTAGTGATGTCATGAGGGAAGCAGAGGATATAGTGATGTCATGAGGGAAGCAGAGGATATAGTGATGTCATGAGGGAAGCAGAGGATGTAGTGATGTCATGAAGCAGAGGATGTAGTGATGTCATGAGGGAAGCAGAGGATGTAGTGATGTCATGAAGCAGAGGATGTAGTGATGTCATGAGGGAAGCAGAGGATGTAGTGATGTCATGAGGGAAGCAGAGGATATAGTGATGTCATGAGGGAAGCAGAGGATATAGTGATGTCATGAGGGAAGCAGAGGATATAGTGATGTCATGAAGCAGAGGATATAGTGATGTCATGAGGGAAGCAGAGGATATAGTGATGTCATGAGGGAAGCAGAGGATGTAGTGATGTCATGAGGGAAGCAGAGGATATAGTGATGTCATGAAGCAGAGGATGTAGTGATGTCATGAGGGAAGCAGAGGATATAGTGATGTCATGAGGGAAGCAGAGGATATAGTGATGTCATGAGGGAAGCAGAGGATGTAGTGATGTCATGAAGCAGAGGATGTAGTGATGTCATGAGGGAAGCAGAGGATGTAGTGATGTCATGAGGGAAGCAGAGGATGTAGTGATGTCATGAAGCAGAGGATGTAGTGATGTCATGAGGGAAGCAGAGGATGTAGTGATGTCATGAAGCAGAGGATGTAGTGATGTCATGAGGGAAGCAGAGGATGTAGTGATGTCATGAAGCAGAGGATGTAGTGATGTCATGAGGGAAGCAGAGGATGTAGTGATGTCATGAGGGAAGCAGAGGATATAGTGATGTCATGAGGGAAGCAGAGGATATAGTGATGTCATGAGGGAAGCAGAGGATATAGTGATGTCATGAGGGAAGCAGAGGATATAGTGATGTCATGAGGGAAGCAGAGGATATAGTGATGTCATGAGGGAAGCAGAGGATATAGTGATGTCATGAGGGAAGCAGAGGATATAGTGATGTCATGAGGGAAGCAGAGGATATAGTGATGTCATGAAGCAGAGGATGTAGTGATGTCATGAGGGAAGCAGAGGATGTAGTGATGTCATGAGGGAAGCAGAGGATATAGTGATGTCATGAGGGAAGCAGAGGATGTAGTGATGTCATGAGGGAAGCAGAGGATGTAGTGATGTCATGAAGCAGAGGATGTAGTGATGTCATGAGGGAAGCAGAGGATGTAGTGATGTCATGAAGCAGAGGATGTAGTGATGTCATGAGGGAAGCAGAGGATATAGTGATGTCATGAGGGAAGCAGAGGATGTAGTGATGTCATGAAGCAGAGGATGTAGTGATGTCATGAGGGAAGCAGAGGATGTAGTGATGTCATGAGGGAAGCAGAGGATGTAGTGATGTCATGAGGGAAGCAGAGGATGTAGTGATGTCATGAGGGAAGCAGAGGATGTAGTGATGTCATGAAGCAGAGGATGTAGTGATGTCATGAGGGAAGCAGAGGATATAGTGATGTCATGAGGGAAGCAGAGGATGTAGTGATGTCATGAAGCAGAGGATGTAGTGATGTCATGAGGGAAGCAGAGGATGTAGTGATGTCATGAGGGAAGCAGAGGATGTAGTGATGTCATGAGGGAAGCAGAGGATGTAGTGATGTCATGAGGGAAGCAGAGGATGTAGTGATGTCATGAGGGAAGCAGAGGATATAGTGATGTCATGAAGCAGAGGATATAGTGATGTCATGAGGGAAGCAGAGGATATAGTGATGTCATGAAGCAGAGGATGTAGTGATGTCATGAGGGAAGCAGAGGATGTAGTGATGTCATGAGGGAAGCAGAGGATGTAGTGATGTCATGAAGCAGAGGATATAGTGATGTCATGAGGGAAGCAGAGGATGTAGTGATGTCATGAGGGAAGCAGAGGATATAGTGATGTCATGAGGGAAGCAGAGGATATAGTGATGTCATGAGGGAAGCAGAGGATATAGTGATGTCATGAGGGAAGCAGAGGATATAGTGATGTCATGAGGGAAGCAGAGGATATAGTGATGTCATGAGGGATGCAGAGGATGTAGTGATGTCATGAGGGAAGCAGAGGATATAGTGATGTCATGAAGCAGAGGATATAGTGATGTCATGAAGCAGAGGATATAGTGATGTCATGAGGGAAGCAGAGGATATAGTGATGTCATGAGGGAAGCAGAGGATATAGTGATGTCATGAGGGAAGCAGAGGATGTAGTGATGTCATGAGGGAAGCAGAGGATATAGTGATGTCATGAGGGAAGCAGAGGATATAGTGATGTCATGAGGGAAGCAGAGGATATAGTGATGTCATGAAGCAGAGGATGTAGTGATGTCATGAAGCAGAGGATATAGTGATGTCATGAAGCAGAGGATATAGTGATGTCATGAAGCAGAGGATATAGTGATGTCATGAGGGAAGCAGAGGATATAGTGATGTCATGAAGCAGAGGATATAGTGATGTCATGAGGGAAGCAGAGGATATAGTGATGTCATGAGGGAAGCAGAGGATATAGTGATGTCATGAGGGAAGCAGAGGATATAGTGATGTCATGAGGGAAGCAGAGGATATAGTGATGTCATGAGGGAAGCAGAGGATATAGTGATGTCATGAAGCAGAGGATGTAGTGATGTCATGAGGGAAGCAGAGGATATAGTGATGTCATGAGGGAAGCAGAGGATATAGTGATGTCATGAGGGAAGCAGAGGATATAGTGATGTCATGAAGCAGAGGATGTAGTGATGTCATGAGGGAAGCAGAGGATATAGTGATGTCATGAGGGAAGCAGAGGATATAGTGATGTCATGAGGGATGCAGAGGATATAGTGATGTCATGAGGGAAGCAGAGGATATAGTGATGTCATGAGGGAAGCAGAGGATATAGTGATGTCATGAAGCAGAGGATGTAGTGATGTCATGAAGCAGAGGATGTAGTGATGTCATGAGGGAAGCAGAGGATGTAGTGATGTCATGAGGGAAGCAGAGGATATAGTGATGTCATGAGGGAAGCAGAGGATATAGTGATGTCATGAGGGAAGCAGAGGATATAGTGATGTCATGAGGGAAGCAGAGGATATAGTGATGTCATGAAGCAGAGGATGTAGTGATGTCATGAAGCAGAGGATGTAGTGATGTCATGAGGGAAGCAGAGGATATAGTTGAAATAGACATTTCAAAAAGTATTTATTTAAAGACCTTTTAAGCGTCGTACGAAGCCAACTCGAGTCGTGACAAATCATGATAACAAACACAATATTTTGGACCAAACAAATAATTACAAAGAAGAAAAACAACAAAAAAAAGTGTTGTAACCTGCCGTTTTTTTCTACATTCTAATTCTTTGTTTGGTCCAAAACATTGTGTTTATTGTCATGATTTGTCACAACTCGAGTTGGCTTTGTCCGCGGCGTAATCGTCTTTAAATAAATACTTTCTGAAAAGTCTATGAGGAAAACGAACAGGGATTTATTTTCCGGGTCTCTCGGGGGGGCGGGACTGCAACGCTCTATAGAGGTGAGGGGCTTGTTGGGACACTGGTTGGCCTTGTTGGTTTGTAGTGGCTACGTTGCTCTGTTGAGTTGCAGTGTTGGTTTGTAGTGGCTACGTTGCTCTGTTGAGTTGCAGTGTTGGTTTGTAGTGGCTACGTTGCTCTGTTGAGTTGCAGTGTTGGTTTGTAGTGGCTACGTTGCTCTGTTGAGTTGCAGTGTTGGTTTGTAGTGGCTACGTTGCTCTGTTGAGTTGCAGTGTTGGTTTGTAGTGGCTGCGTTGCTCTGTTGAGTTGCAGTGTTGGCTTGTAGTGGCTACGTTGCTCTGTTGAGTTGCAGTGTTGGTTTGTAGTGGCTACGTTGCTCTGTTGAGTTGCAGTGTTGGTTTGTAGTGGCTACGTTGCTCTGTTGAGTTGCAGTGTTGGCTTGTAGTGGCTATGTTGCTCTGTTGAGTTGCAGTGTTGGCTTGTAGTGGCTACGTTGCTCTGTTGAGTTGCAGTGTTGGTTTGTAGTGGCTACGTTGCTCTGTTGAGTTGCAGTGTTGGCTTGTAGTGGCTACGTTGCTCTGTTGAGTTGCAGTGTTGGCTTGTAGTGGCTACATTGCTCTGTTGAGTTGCAGTGTTGGTTTGTAGTGGCTATGTTGCTCTGTTGAGTTGCAGTGTTGGTTTGTAGTGGCTACGTTGCTCTGTTGAGTTGCAGTGTTGGCTTGTAGTGGCTACGTTGCTCTGTTGAGTTGCAGTGTTGGTTTGTAGTGGCTACGTTGCTCTGTTGAGTTGCAGTGTTGGCTTGTAGTGGCTACGTTGCTCTGTTGAGTTGCAGTGTTGGCTTGTAGTGGCTACGTTGCTCTGTTGAGTTGCAGTGTTTTTTTTATTTTTTTATTTTAATGTTTTTGTGGCTTTCGCCTCCATTTCATATATTTTATGGAGGGACAGACAGTAGTCGAACCCGCGCCACACTGCCAGACTGGATTACCAGCCAAGGTGCCTGGACCACTGAGCCATGGCCCAGGCCTTGAGTTGCAGTGTTGGCTTGTAGTGGCTATGTTGCTCTGTTGAGTTGCAGTGTTGGCTTGTAGTGGCTACGTTGCTCTGTTGAGTTGCAGTGTTGGCTTGTAGTGGCTACGTTGCTCTGTTGAGTTGCAGTGTTGGCTTGTAGTGGCTACGTTGCTCTGTTGAGTTGCAGTGTTTTTTTAATTTTTTTATTTTAATGTTTTTGTGGCTTTCGCCTCCATTTCATATATTTTATGGAGGGACAGACAGTAGTCGAACCCGCGCCACACTGCCAGACTGGATTACCAGCCAAGGTGCCTGGACCACTGAGCCATGGCCCAGGCCTTGAGTTGCAGTGTTGGCTTGTAGTGGCTATGTTGCTCTGTTGAGTTGCAGTGTTGGCTTGTAGTGGCTACGTTGCTCTGTTGAGTTGCAGTGTTGGCTTGTAGTGGCTACGTTGCTCTGTTGAGTTGCAGTGTTGGCTTGTAGTGGCTACGTTGCTCTGTTGAGTTGCAGTGTTGGCTTGTAGTGGCTACGTTGCTCTGTTGAGTTGCAGTGTTGGCTTGTAGTGGCTACGTTGCTCTGTTGAGTTGCAGTGTTGGCTTGTAGTGGCTATGTTGCTCTGTTGAGTTGCAGTGTTGGCTTGTAGTGGCTACGTTGCTCTGTTGAGTTTCAGTGTTGGCTTGTAGTGGCTACGTTGCTCTGTTGAGTTGCAGTGTTGGCTTGGATGCCATCCGGAGGGTGCGGTGTTAACATGTGTGAGTTCACCCATCTATAGGCCTGTCTCACAGCCATTCCCCGCCCCCCCCCTTTCCAGACCTAGTGGTGATGACGTGACGTCACTCCATAGACATTACATGTTAAAAGACCTACATTCAGAAGCCATAAACAACGCTTTTTCTGAAGGTAAACTTTATTCTATTTGGTTTAGCAGTCTTAACATCTTGTTTTCTTCATAATAATATTGGTCTTTTACATTTTAACATTTGGAAACGGCCTTAAATGGTGCAGAGAAAGCAGGTAGGGATGTAGCTCTGGTCCGCTATGGACCTATTCTCCTCTCTAAGCCTGCAGCCCATAGAAGTGGAGCACAAGCCAGCTGGTCTGTCTGTACTGTAGCAACGATCAGGGGATGCTTTTAAATGTTGTATGTCATTGCTGCTCATCAAAGTATTTCAATTAATTTGTAATAAAACTGCGTTTTATGAAAATTCCTTATTTGTACCAAATAATAAAGATTAATATTTCTTATTCTACCTGTCCTGCCTGTTAATCATGATAGTGGGGTTACACTTAATATGCTACAGGGCCTGGCTGTATTCTCTGCAAGCTTGTAGATCAGTGATTTAAACACAGGCAAAGGGTTGAGACGCTCCAATGGATTGTATTTATAGTGCTTTTCCTAGAAGAGCTTTATTAAATGATTCATTCATACATTGGGAGATGAAGGCTTCATGACAATGTTCATGGATGGTTATGGAATATTACACATCGCTGATTACATATTACTGATTGACTGAATTGATTGAACAGTTTGTAGAACGGGTACAGTTCCACAAAAGTACAGGTCAATACAGAAACTGCTAAGAGCTCGGATAAAACCAGAATTCTATCAGAATACTGATATAGTATTGATTTCAGCTGTTAGGATTCCAAACCCGCTTTAATTACTTCATGACTAGTTTTCAATGACTAGTACTTAATGACTAGTATTAAAATGTTATTTTCTTTTTGTGTCCAATGTAGTTATGTTAACAGTTCATACATTTAACATAACTATAACTAATTGCATTTGAAATTCAATAAAAAGGTTACTTTTCAGGATTTCAATTCAAATGTAGCAAAAATAGCTGATCTACAAGCTCAACGTGTCCCATTGCGACACGTTTTGAACTTGTAGTTTGGCTATTTTTGCTACGGCAGTAATACAGTATGCACTGTGGCCCTCTGGAGTGAATGTGGAAATATATTGGCCCTCATCGTCAAAGTTAAATATATTGGCCCTCATCGTCAAAGTTAAATATATTGGCCCTCATCGTCAAAGTTAAATATATTGGCCCTCATCGTCAAAGTTAAATATATTGGCCCTCATCGTCAAAGTTAAATATATTGGCCCTCATCGTCAAAGTTAAATATATTGGCCCTCATCGTCAAAGTTAAATATATTGGCCCTCATCGTCAAAGTTAAATATATTGGCCCTCATCGTCAAAGTTAAATATATTGGCCCTCATCGTCAAAGTTAAATATATTGGCCCTCATCGTCAAAGTTAAATATATTGGCCCTCATCGTCAAAGTTAAATATATTGGCCCTCATCGTCAAAGTTAAATATATTGGCCCTCATCGTCAAAGTTAAATATATTGGCCCTCATCGTCAAAGTTAAATATATTGGCCCTCATCGTCAAAGTTAAATATATTGGCCCTCATCGTCAAAGTTAAATATATTGGCCCTCATCGTCAAAGTTAAATATATTGGCCCTCATCGTCAAAGTTAAATATATTGGCCCTCATCGTCAAAGTTAAATATATTGGCCCTCATCGTCAAAGTTTAATATATTGGCCCTCATCGTCAAAGTTGCCCACCCCTGGGTTAGACTGATAAAACATTGTTTTAAAAAAAAAAGAAATATCACGCACATATTTCTCCAGTGCATGAATGATGAATGATTTTATTTATTTAAGTGTCATGCCACCTTGTGGCCCATCCCTCATGGGATTATATGACACCTTTTCACACAAGTTACAATAAACAGTTATACACTTATAGTTCTTTACTTATACTGCTGATCGCATGCTACTGATCGCATACAGCATAAATACAAATACAATAAATCAAAACAAAACAAAACAAAACATAAAACAAAACACCGTAACTAGCATACGTATTTCTTACTGGCTGTACATGGCCTTTTTCCTCAGGTCCCATGCTTTCTCTAGATAATTTGCCAATTTAAAGTATTTTTCAAATAAACGGTTAATAAGTTGTGCATCATTCATATCCATCATATTAACATAGTTTATATTATTAAACAACACTTCTCTCACCGCACCATAAAAAGGACAGTACAACACAAAGTGACACTCATTCTCTATTTCATTGAGATCACACATTTGGCAGTGCATGTGGCAGGCCTTGTTGCCGGATTTGGGAGAGATTTTGAAGGTCTGGTTCCAAAAATGAACCAGTATTTAATGTGTAAAATCCATGATATTTACATTGGAATGAATGAGCACGGGTGGAAAGTGTCTAAGTGGGAGAGGGCGTGGCTTACTCATAAATATACAGGATGATCATAAAAGGGACAGACAGACGGTTGTAACAACCGATAATTGAGTGTGAACTCTGACCCAGACTTATTCCTTACAGTAGGTTAATAATTAAACATCTGATACAGAGATATTCCTTCCTTCCTTCTTCACTGAATCACTTCTCGGTGCATGTTGACGCTGGGAGACGAGACGCATCGAGCTGTTTCTCTGCTTCATCAGGTAAAAACTAAACTTTAAACGCATCACTAGTTGGTTTTCTGTAAATCACATGCAGAGCTGTGTTCGTTCATGAATACTGAGATAACGACACGACACCAGAAGTATTTAATAACCGCGTAAAAAAAACTATTTTGTTGTAAATCAACAGCAGGAAATAACCGATCTACAAGCTCACATAGTGTCTGGTTTTCACTGAATGTTGGCCTAGTATGACTTAACCTGGAATCAGAATCGACTGTATTGCCACAGCACAGGTTTAGAGGTGTGAAAACTAAGTCTGGAAAGGGAGGAGGGATCAAAGTCATACGATTTGTCACACACGTTACCACAGTGAATTTTGTTCTCCGCATTTGACCTTTGATCTCTTGGAGCGGTGAACTGCAGCCGTGCCGCGCTCGCTCGGGAATCATTTGATTAGTTGATTTGACCCCCCAATCCAACCCATTGATGCTGAGTGTCAAGCAGGGACTGACCCCCCAATCCAACCCTTGATGCTGAGTGCCAAGCAGGGACTGACCCCCCAATCCAACCCTTGATGCTGAGTGCCAAGCAGGGACTGACCCCCCAATCCAACCCTTGATGCTGAGTGCCAAGCAGGGACTGACCCCCCAATCCAACCCATTGATGCTGAGTGCCAAGCAGGGACTGACCCCCCAATCCAACCCATTGATGCTGAGTGTCAAGCAGGGACTGACCCCCCAATCCAACCCTTGATGCTGAGTTTCAAGCAGGGACTGACCCCCCAATCCAACCCATTGATGCTGAGTGTCAAGCAGGGACTGACCCCCCAATCCAACCCTTGATGCTGAGTATCAAGCAGGGACTGACCCCCCAATCCAACCCTTGATGCTGAGTTCCAAGCAGGGACTGACCCCCCCAATCCAACCCATTGATGCTGAGTGCCAATCAGGGACTGACCCCCCAATCCAACCCTTGATGCTGAGTGCCAAGCAGTCGACACTCTAACCACTAGAGGCCACTGTCTGTTCAGAATATAGGTAGAATAAGGACCCTCCTTCCTTTTCCCCCTACAATGTATATCCAGTTTTTTATTTTTTACTGTAATGATATTGATTTTGTGTTTGTTCAACACACAGGGCCATCAGTGACGCAGGAACCTACGGAAGGTTCCCGGTTCGATCCCTGTGGGCTCCCCCAGAGTTAGTGTGGAAGTGTCCTTGAGCAAGACTCTGAACCCCTGATTGCTGCCAACGAGCAGGTTGGTGCCTTGCATGGTTTCCTGGAGTGAGTGAGTGAGTGAATATATGGACCCTGGGCAGGGGCCCTGTCCAGAGCCCGGGCAGAGGCCTTTTTGTGGCGGTTCTGGAGAACCGTGGGTCCGGCCGACTCAACACCGGGCTCTGCCCTCCCTGTGGGGGTGTGGAACGCTTGTGTTGAATTTGAAGTCGGTGGGGCGAACGGTTCTGGAGGTACGTGGATTACAGCCGTACACACGTAGGCTACAGACAGACAGAAACGTGGTGCATTTATAGATAGATGGATTATTTGACAATTCGGACAATGTTTTATTGTTTGATTACATTTGATGCAGTAATGGTCTTTTGTAATAATTAATAATTACGGTATTAAAATACATACGTAAGGGGTGGCACAGTTGGTAGTACTGTCGCCTCACAGCTAGAAGGTCCTGGGTTCGATTCCCGCTCGGGACGCTGTGGGTGCTGGCGGCGTGTTTCCTCCTCCGTGTCATCAGTGCCCATACCCGAGGCGGGGTTGGCGAAAGGGCCTTTCTGTGTGGAGTGTGCATGTTCTCCCCGTGTCCCCTAGGGTAGGTACCCTCACAAAAAACATGCAGTAATCCTGGTCTCTAAACTGCCTCCCCCTGGCCAGCCGGGCGCCTGATGGAGGGGAAAGGAACTGGTTGGAATAACGTGTTCCTTCCACGCGCTACGTCCAACCAGGGAAACTCCCCCCTATCAGGTGTAAAGGAGCGACTTGGACACTCAGGCATGAAGGAAGCATGAGTTCAAGTCCGTTGCTCTCCCCAGGTTGGCGGAGGGTGTGTAGAGCCCAGGATCACATTAGATAATTGACAGGGGTGAAAAATGGGTTACAAAAATCTGTAAGCGACATGGAATGACATTAAGTGAATGTTTAACACACAGGGGCAGCGGTGGAGCAGGAGGCAACGGAAGGTTCCCGGTTCCAGAGTCAGTGTGGAAGTGTCCTTGAGCAAGACTCTGAACCCCTGATTGCTGCCGACGAGCAGGTTTGTGTGTGTGTGTGTGTGTGTGTGTGTGTGTGTGTGTGTGTGTGTGTGTGTGTGTGTGTGTGTGTGTGTGTGTGTGTGTGTGTGTGTGTGTGTGTGTGTGTGTGTGTGTGTGTGTGTGTGATATAAAGGGCTTTGGAGAAAGGCACTGTATAAATTAATGATTTACCCAGCATTATCAGACGCTCTTAATCCAGAGCGATTTACATTAAGCAAGAACAAAAAAGCATGGCAATACATCACATATATAAAAAGCATTTATCATGAAACATGCGTAAGCTAAGAACGTAACAGTGGAGTATCTATATAATGAAACTATACATATAAACTATACATACTATACTATACTATGCTATACAGTATGTACTATGAAGTGCTATGACTACATACAATGCAATTATTGTGCTGTCTACATGACATGCTATAAGTCTGTATCAAATGATATCTAAGTCTAAAAAAGTGCTATCTAAGGGGGTAGGGTAAGTGCTACCCCCCCCCCCCCCCCACCACCACCACCACCCTCACCACAACAGGCCTGCCAGTCATATCTGAACCAGAGCCATAGAGAAGACAGAGCTACGACACCGAGGGGGCAGAACACGGTCACGTGGGTTCATGTAACTCGTTTGTCACTGTAAACTAAAGCCCATAGACTCCAATGCATTCCGTAAAACTTCTGGTTCAGGCCTTTGTGTCACTCTTTGCCAATATAGAAGTCTATAATGTAGAAGAGCCGCCATTGGACTGAAGCCCCATGAAGTGAACGGAGTTGTCGTAACTCTGTCTTACTCTATATGGCTCTGGTCTGAACTTAATAACAGTACAGAGTTCATTAAATTGTGCTGAAGGTTTTATCATCTTTTTATACTCCTGCCTGTTGGACGATTGACCGTCATTTATTGTTTTATTGTGGCATTCACTCAGTTAGTTAGTCTTGTGGTGGCAGTGGCTCAGGGGGTAGAGTGGCCGGTAGAGCGGATGGCCAGATGGGAACTATAGTGCGAGGTTCCCGGTTCGATCCCGGCCTCCCCCGCCCAGAGTTGGTGTCGAAGTGTCCTTGAGCAAGACTCTGAACCACTAAATAATGCCCCATTTACACTGGCAGCCAAAACCATGCAGCCTGAATCAGATCTGAGCCACACCCAGATTGGAATCTGATTGGTGGTTTAAATGAGTCATGTGACCTGTTAGACTCATTTAAACCAATCGGATTTCAATCTTGATGTCAGGCTAGATGTGTCTGCCAGAGTAAATGAGGCCTAATTGCTCTCGATGTGCAGGTTGGTGCCTTGCAGACTTACAGCCGTCAGAACAGACTCTATAGCAGGAAAACAGTACAGCCGTCAGGACAGACTCTATAGCAGGAAAACAGTACAGCCGTCAGAACAGACTCTATAGCAGGAAAACAGTACAGCCGTCAGAACAGACTCTATAGCAGGGAAACAGTACAGCTGTCAGAACAGACTCTATAGCAGGAAAACAGTACAGCCGTCAGGACAGACTCTATAGCAGGAAAACAGTACAGCCGTCAGAACAGACTCTATAGCAGGAAAACAGTACAGCCGTCAGAACAGACTCTATAGCAGGAAAACAGTACAGCCGTCAGAACAGACTCTATAGCAGGAAAACAGTACAGCCGTCAGAACAGACTCTATAGCAGGAAAACAGTACAGCCGTCAGGACAGACTCTATAGCAGGAAAACAGTACAGCCGTCAGAACAGACTCTATAGCAGGAAAACAGTACAGCCGTCAGAACAGACTCTATAGCAGGAAAACAGTACAGCCGTCAGGACAGACGGCAGACAGGGCAGCCAATGGCAGTGTGACATATACTGTAATAGAAAAGATGAATATCTATAGTCAGGACTCAGGGTGGAGGTTGGCGATTTATTGAGGAAGATTCAGCAACAGAAAAACAGCATTCAGCAGCCCCCGACCTCCTGGCCTCGGGGCACCAGCCTCTCTCCAGCCCTGCACGCATCACATGGGTCTAGTCCAGCTAACTGTCACAATAGTGACTTCCAGCACAGTTGAAAGATCATTTGTAAATGGATTGGTTTGATGTTAATACTTTCAGCGCCATTGCCGTTGATTAATGGCAATTGCGCTTTCATAGTGCATTCGATCGTCCGAGCCATAATGCTACTTACGTTAGCCGGTTAGCTAGCTATGTTGTTGTCACAGCACTGGATCGTCCTTCTTAGATCGTCGTCGCCATAATAATCCATTCTATCCGTTTCTTTCAATCGCCTGTATCTCCTATTCCTTGTCCCAGATGGCATTTTGGTCAAAACAACGTTTCTTTGACGGCACAGAGCCGGCGATGTGGATCTCTCCAGAGCCCCGGTTTGGATTCACATTGTAAATAAGGCCTGTCTCGGCTCCGTTGAGCGTCCTAGGATAATCTACTTCCGGTAGACTGGAACTGTGGCTTTTCAAAATAAGAGCTCGACTGGAAATAATGCTGGCGTGAATTAGATCCTAATTTTTCAATAAATGCTAGCGCTGAAACGGTTAATTAGGGAGCTGACAGAGGGGAAGGGTTCAATTTACAATTTAGGCATTTAGCAGACGCACTTAACAGTAAATAAACATGGTAATACATCAAATACATGTATAAAGAATATAGTCATCAATAGTCATCATGAATCATATACCATGTTCACAGGACAAATCTAAATACTACCACTGTATTCCTCATCCTTGAAAATGTAGGATTATTCACCAGAATCAAGGATCCTAGGTGGTCTAGACTCTAGATCAGCGGTGCCCAAAAGGTAGATTGAGATCTACCAGTAGATCACAGTATAGATCACATGACGTGCCCCTAAAGAATATTTAATTGAAATATAAAAAATATATATTTTGGCATCTTCCACTTGAATTAAAGCTGCTATAAGCAATAATAATGTCAAAATTTGAATTACCTTTTTATTCTTTTGGTATTCAGACAGCCAGCAATGGGTAGAACGCTCCCAAAAATAATTTAGTCTCCGTGACACATCTAGGGGCCACAATCTGCATTCAAAGATTTTCCTAGAAGCTTTGTCATTGGTCACAGAGACTAAATTCTTTTTGGGAGCGTTTTACCCATTGCTGGCTGTCTGAATACCAAAAAAATGAAAAGGTCATTAATATTTTGACATTATTGCTTATAGCAGCTTTAAGGTGACTTGATTGATTGACATCAATAGGGCCTGTCGGCTCAAACCTATAATGCAATACTTTGTTTTCAAGAGCTGTGCACAAAAACGTCGGTATAGCATTATAGATTAAATACAAATAACCCCAAGGTACCTCTAGGTACCTCTCCCCTCTATTTCCCATTCAAAGTGCATATTTGTCTTACTGTATGTGTACCGCCAGCTCCGTTATTCCAAAGCCCCCTGAGGTACATTATGTCAACTATTTTCAGGAATTATATTATACGTATAATGTTTTTTTCGGTGGGTAGATCTTGTTGAGTCATTTTGAAAGTAGCTCTCAAGTCAACAAAGTGTGGGGCACCTCTGGTCTAGATCATTAACCCATTTTGTACGGGAACCCCTTTTGGTGTTTTAAACATTATGTTATAATTTAGCTATTGAAAAATAGCAGATCTACAAGCTCTTAGCACGCCACCGAGTGGCGCGCTAAGAGCTTGTAGGTCTGCTATTTTTGAAAAATCGTAAAAATGTGGCGCAAATGTTTTTAACTCAGGTCTAAATGGGTTTACTGATATAATAACAGCAGGTGGCCATGACAGCCATTTTGGAAAACAGGCTGTCATGGTCATCCGGTCACCACAGGACAAATGTGACTACATTTGAGGGACTGCAGCCATTGGTCTTTTCATGTCATATGAAAGCAGGGAATCATAGCTTCAAATAGAGATATTGGTTGTTCAGTTTGACCCACCAGTTTTGGCTTATAGAGTAATAGAGCCTCCGCTATAGGCCTATAGGGCTGACGAGGGAAATGTGTCTTATAGCAATACTCAGAATCTACGTAAAGTAGACTAGAGGTTTCTAATAATTGTAGTGGAGTCAAACAAGTACAATATCTGCCTCTGAGATGTAGTGGAGTAGAAGTAACATTATTGTAAATTGAAAATCTCAAGTACAAATACCTCAAAATTGTACTTACAGTAAATACAGTACTTGAGTACATGTATACTTTCCAGCACTGAGCAGGTTCCATAATGAATGCTCATCCCCTTGTCTCTGGCGCCCCCGTCAGGCCAAAGTCTCACACACATACATGTGTCTGGAACAGCTTCACAAATGTTTATGAATCACTTCAATGACATCATTAGCTCAGTTCTGGACAATGTGTTTGTGACCGCCTAGTCACTACCCAGGGCAAGGAAGGACACAACACAGGGCAGCTTTCTTACGTAGACCGTTTATTCCTCCATGTGCAGGGAATTATACACAATAATATTAATACACAGGAGAGCAGATAGCTCTCCACCGTCCGGACAGAGGCTCTTCCCTGAGTGTTTGTGGAGATGACTGATTTATCCTGTTGTGCCTTGATCAAGTCCATGCACAACAGGTGCGCAGCCACACCCAGCTCTGAGTCCAGTTCTAGTTTGACTCAGGCCAGGTGTGACTGCTTAACTCAGTCATCCTCCCTCTCACATATACCCCCCTCGTTAAACTGAGAAACCTACTCCCCCCCCCCCATACCAAGCAAAAACAAATCTTAACACCAGACTCTGACACAGGGTTACCATTCCTAACAAACAACAACAGACTCTGAAACAGGGTTGCTATACCTAAAATAATAAAACCCCTCAATCAACATTGTCCCACACACTTCCACAATGTCCAGCCCCCCACCCTCCCCCTCACTCCTGGAGACCAGAGGCATGGGCTGCTGACCAGGTTGGCAGAGGTGGTTCGGGCTTATGCTGCTGCAGGGGCTGCTTGGACAGGCTGGGAGGAGGCTCACCAGTGGAGTCACGATGGTGGCTTGTTGGTGGGTTCTCCAGCTGCAGGCCGTTGTCCACGGTGGCTGATGCTCTGCTTACCCACCCTCAGGTGGACAACTCTGTTGCCTTCCACTGCTGCCGAGGAGTGCTGGGGTTTGTAGCTAGGCCGATGACCAGATTGCTGGGACCTGTAGTCGGGCTTGTTGGTCCTCACCAGGACACTGGGTGGCTGGTCCTCACCAGGATGCCGTTCACACGTAGCCCGGCTCAGTGGCCCCGTCATTTCATGCAAGTACTGTAGTCCTTGCAAAAGGCACTGGTGATTGCGCCGGTAACTGCTGTCCATCGGCCTTTCCTTTGCATGGTCCAACTGCTGCCGCTGTGCCTCCGCCTGTTGCAGGCGCGTGTCAATAGCAAGCTATGCCTGAAACTGATGCTGCTGAAGAGTGGCAGTGTTCTGCTGCACCTCCGCAGAGTCCCAGGAGTTCACTGCTGTCCCTCCATGTCCCTGTTCAGGCTCCAAATGTGACCAACTAGTCACTACCCAGGGCAAGGAAGGACACAACACAGGGCAGCTTCCTTAAGTTGAACGTTTATTCCTCCATGTGCAGGGAATTATACACAATAATATTAATACACAGGAGAGCAGATAGCTCTCCACCATCCGGACAGAGGCTCTTCCCTGAGTGTTTGTGGAGATGACTGATTTATCCTGTTGTGCCTTGATCAAGTCCATGCACAACAGGTGCGCAGCCACACCCAGCTCTGAGTCCAGTTCTAGTTTGACTCAGGCCAGGTGTGACTGCTTAACTCAGTCATCCTCCCTCTCACAGTGTTGTTTTTCTACTATTGTTTATAAATCACTTCTCTGACATCTCTGACAGGCTCAACTTATGTAACTTAGATAGATGTAGACATAGCACTATTTGGTATATGCATGATTTCATTATATAGATATTCCACTGTTAGGTTCTTAGCTTACGTAGAATCCATGATGACTATTTCTATACTGAGATGTATTACGATGTGTTGTTCTATTGTTCTATTTCTATGTATGTGATGTATTACAATGTGGTGTTCTATTGTTCTATTTCTATGTATGTGATGTATTACGATGTGATGTTCTATTGTTCTATTTCTATGTATGTGATGTATCACTATGTGTTGTTCTATTGTTCTATTTCTTATGTATGTGATGTATTACCATGTGTTGTTCTATTGTTCGATTTCTATGTATGTGATGTATTACCATGTGTTGTTCTATTGTTCTATTTCTATGTATGTGATGTATTACCATGTGTTGTTCTTGTTTACTGTAAATCACTCTGGATTAAGAGCATCTGATAAATGCTTAAATTGTAAATCAGGTCAGTTCTGGTCAATGTGTTGTTTTTCCTACTCTTATCTTCAACATTGTAACTGTTTTTATGCATTTATCTTGTGTTTTAGTTGAGCTGTCATTACGGATTCATGCTTTATTTATCTTGTGTTTTAGTTGAGCTGTCATTAATGATTCAAGCTTTATTTATCTCGTGTTTTAGTTGAGCTGTCATTACGGATTCATGCTTTATTTATCTTGTGTTTAGTTGAGCTGTCATTACTGATTCAAGCTTTATTTATAATTAGTGATTTATTGGTGACTGCTGTGATTCTATTGTATTCTTACCACGGCTGTCCCTCGTTGTTCTCAGAGTTTAAATAGAGGTTATGATGATACTGTAAGGTTTATTAATGTCATTAATATATATTAATGATCATTATTATTATAGGTGTTTCCAGTTCGCTACAATGTGGAAACGTGACGTTGGCTCAGAATGGAGGAAACAACAGAGAGGGATTCAGACCAGCAGCTCTTCAGCAGGTGAAACTGTGTGTGTGTGTGTGTGTGTGTGTGTGTGCATGTGTGTGTGTGTGTGTGTGTGTGTGTGTGTGTGTGTGTGTGTGTGTGTTATTAAAAAAAAGTCTCATCTGTGATCTTTATCAACATTGTTTATTTTTCCAACCAGGGAAGAACAGCGTCCCGTCAGAACTGAGCATTGTTCTGATCGGGGGAAGATATCCAGGTGAACCCAGTGGAAAGAGTTCAGTAGGAAACATCATCCTGGGCAGAGAGGCTTTTAGAACAAACACATTCACATCTCAGAGTGTCATGAGACAAGAGTTAGTGTCAGGGAGACAGGTCAGTGTGGTCGACACTCCAGGATGGAGGTCTGATTATCCCCTAGATCTGACCCCAAAACTGACCCAGTTAGAAATCCAACGGAGTGTGAGTCTGTGTCCTCCAGGACCACATGCCTTTGTCCTAGTGGTCAGATTGGGCCCCCCATATGCAGGAACAGGGATGTCAGCAGAGGAACATGTGAGATTCCTCCTCAGTGACACAGTGTGGAAACACGCTATTGTGGTGTTCACTGTAGCTGATAAAAACAACATGAGACCTGGTCTCATTAGATCTAACCCTCAGTTAAGATATCTCACAGAGAAATGTGAAGGTCGCTTGCATGTCCTTGACATCAGTGACAGAGGAGATGGTGGTCAGGTCACAGAGGTCACAGAGCTGCTGCAGAAGGTAGATCAGATTGTCCAGAGTAATGGTGGTCACTATGAGACAGAAGAACACGTCTCAGAGGAACTGAAGGAGAAGGAGAGAACTATCAGAAGAAGAGCAGAACAAAGGAGGACACACGCCCAGAAACAACCAACTGGACCTCCAAAACACATTGGTAAGTTTTGTTTTGTTTACTTTGCTTCAGTTACAATTGGCTATTTATTCTAAATTGCATGTTTCTGATGTAAGGAGACTGTACAGTTTGTTTGTTGTTTCATTAAAAATAAATAGATTTATTTTGGACCCGTTGTTTGGAAACAGTGGTTTAACCCTTTAAAACCAGGAGAGCATCTGTGTCATTTTAGTGTTGGCTATTCAAAAAATCTGATCTACAAGCCCGTCACTTTGTGCCGCGCTGCAAGCCTGTAGATCAGTTATTTTTAACAATCGTGAAAGTGTATTTTTTAACTCAAATGTTCCCTCCTGGGGGTCCCTGGCACTATACATCTTCAGATGGGGGTCCCTGGCACTAAACATCTTCAGATGGGGTCCCTGGCACTATACATGTTCAGATGGGGGTCCCTGGCACTATACATGTTCAGATGGGGGTCCCTGGCACTATACATCTTCAGATGGGGGTCCCTGGCACTATACATCTTCAGATGGGGGTCCCTGGCACTATTCATCTTCAGATGGGGGTCCCTGGCACTATACATGTTCAGATGGGGGTCCCTGGCACTATACATCTTCAGATGGGGGTCCCTGGCACTATTCATCTTCAGATGGGGGTCCCTGGCACTATACATCTTCAGATGGGGGTCCCTGGCACTATTCATCTTCAGATGGGGGTCCCTGGCACTATACATGTTCAGATGGGGGTCCCTGGCACTATACATCTTCAGATGGGGGTCCCTGGCACTATACATGTTCAGATGGGGGTCCCTGGCACTATACATCTTCAGATGGGGGTCCCTGGCACTATACATCTTCAGATGGGGGTCCCTGGCACTATACATCTTCAGATGGGGGTCCCTGACACAGTTTAAAACATGTTTTGACAACTACTGGTTAGAAGGAATTTGTAGAATCGTTCTCAGGTGTTCAAGGGTTAAACATGCTAAAATATAAAAGTTAGTGAAAATAGACGATCTACAAGCTCACAACTCGCCTCGTGTTGGATCCCCAGTTCAAATATGATTATTTTGGGGGGTCCCCAGTTGAAATATGATTATTTTGGGGGGTCCCCAGTTCAAATATAATTATTTTGGGGGGTCCCCAGTTGAAATATGATTATTTTGGGGGGTCCCCCAGTTCAATATGATTATTTTGGGGGGTCCCCAGTTCAAATATAATTATTTTGGGGGGTCCCCAGTTGAAATATGATTATTTTGGGGGTCCCCAGTTCAATATGATTATTTTGGGGGGTCCCCAGTTCAATATGATTATTTTGGGGGGTCTGAATCACTGGTTTTGTTGAGGAACAAATTATTATAAAAACATATAAAGGTGAACAGCCGATCTACAAGCTCACAACACGGTGCAACATGACACGTTGTGAGCTTGTAGATCAGCTATTTCCCCAGAATAGGGTTAATGTGGTTAAGCACTTTATACTTCATCATTATGACAAATAGCGAAAATAGCCGATCTACAAGTTCACAACGCGTTGCAATGGGACGCATTGTGAGCTTGTAGATCAGCTATCTTCATTTTTTTGGGGAACCTTTTTTTAACAATAACATTTCACCAACAAATAAAATTGTAGATCTTCTATTTTCACTACTGTAGTGTGAAGCAGGTCGTTATATTACAGCAACAATGTATTTTGTAATGTGACAAATGTGAAAACAGCTGATTTACAAGCTCACAATGTGTCATGTTGAGAAGCAATATGAGCTTGTAGATCGGCTATTTTAGCTTTTAAAACAACAAAAACGTTGAAGATGTTGTTAAACAAAGTGAAAGTAAACAATGTTTTCTCTGACAGGACGGACCAACCTCAGGATTGTGGTGTTGGGAAGGATGGACTCTGGGAAGAGTTCAGCAGGAAACACCATTCTGACAGGAGGTGGTTTTCAAACTGAACTGAGGTCAGTGCAGTGTGAGGTGAGACAGGGCAGCGTGGCAGGGAGACATGTGACAGTGGTGGACTCACCAGGCTGGTACTACAACCGTCCACTACAGGACACCTCAGAGATGGACAGACTGGAGATCCAGGACAGTGTGTCTCTCTGTCCTCCTGGACCACATGCTGTCCTTCTGGCCGTTCCTCTTCATTCAGCATTCACCAAAGCACAGAGAGTAGCATTAGAGGAACACATGAGCCTTCTGCCACAGAGCCTCTGGAGTCACTCTATAGTTCTGTTCACCTATGGAGACCGTCTGGGAGAACGAAGCATTGAGCAGCACATTGAGGCTGAAGGAGAAGACCTCCGCTGGCTTGTTGAACGATGTGGGAACAGGTACCATGTCTTCAACAACCAGAAGAGAGATGTCAGTCAGGTCACACAGCTTCTGGAGAAGATAGATGAGATGATGTCAGGAAACACAGGTGGACACTGTGAAGTTGATGGAGACGTTTGTGAGAAGAGGTCAGCGAGGAAGAGGAAGATGGAGGAACGTGTCCAGACACTGACCAGGGAACTGACCGCTCTGAACACTCTGCCTGAAGGTTGTCTGTCTGTCTGTCTGTCTGTCTGTCTGTCTGTCTGTCTGTCTGTCTGTCTGACTACATCTAAATGTAGATTAGAGGAACTGAGAGTAACATCAGTAAAGCAGCAACTCATAAATTATTTATGTAAATATTTTATTGATTTTTGGTTTGTATTCTCAATGTTAATGAATTAATGTTATTAATAATTCATATAACTCTAAATTCATATAACGCTGAATTTCACCAGTGTTAAGTAGCACAATGTGTCACATCGCAACACGTTGAGAGCTTGTAGATCGGCTATTTTTGAACAAAGTAACCAGTAACTAAAGCTGTAAAATAATAACTGTAGTGAAGTAAAAGTATAATATTTCCCTCTGAGATGTAGTGGAGTAGAAGTATGACGTATCAAAATGGTAAAGTAAAACTACCTCACATGTGTACTCACTAAGTACATCACCTGAGTAAATGTACTTAGTTACTTTACACCAGTGGTTCTCAAAGTGGGGTCCGGGGACCCCCAGGGGTCCTTGAGGGGGTTCCAAGAGGTCCCACTGCAACATGTTCCATATGTTATACGTTGGTTAGTCATTAATAGTCACTTTGTGTGTGTGTGTGTGTGTGTGTGTGTGTGTGTGTGTGTGTGTGTGTGTGTGTGTGTGTGTGTGTGTGTGTGTGTGTGTGTGTGTGTGTGTGTGTGTGTGTGTGTGTGTGTGTGTGTGTGTGTGTGTCAGGAGAACGTCACAGTCTATCAGATGTCAGGTTGGTGTTGGCTGGAGGGAAGCAGTATGACAGGAACAGAGCTGGAAACCTCCTTCTGTACCACTATGTGTTTACAGACACTGCATACAAGGTGAGTAATAATTATGATCTGAATGAGATGTTATAATGAATTATCTCACAGTAAACACTAAAGACATTTAATATAAATGTTTTATGATGATAATGTGAAAGTATCTGCTGTCATGAATGTTGAACCACTTCCACCCTGGTGTCCTAATCATTTTACATACCCCCCCGTCCCCCCCCCCCCCCGTCACTATATTGCTCACAACCTGTCACTTATAGGGACACATTGTGAGCTTTTAGATGATGATCTGCTATTTTCGAAAAGCCAAAACATGAAATAGGGCATTACACCCTTCAGAGCCTTTCTCACAGATTTACCCCTTATGACTAAACGTTTTGGCCATTTCTTTACTATTTTGAAAGAATATATAGTAATATAACCGATCTACAAGCTCACAACGTGTCGATGTAGATTGGCTATTTTAATCATTTTAAAAAGCTTTACAAAAGAGTAGAAAATGGGCTGTTGGGCTACGACACACCAGTCGTGACTAAACTAGTGCTTGTTTCGTGCACGCGTAGTCAATGTTTTTTTCACGCTATGCGGCCACGCCCATCATGAGCAAACGCGGCATAGCTGATCCAAAAAGCACATTATTATTACTATGACTAATATTATAGAGTAAACCTCATATTCCAGGAGTTTAAAACCCAGCCTAAACTGACAGAATGTGTCAGACAACAGAGACGAGTTGCTGACAGAACAGTGAGTGTGGTGATGTGTCCAGACTGGTCGACTACACCTCCATCCCAGAAGACCAAAGACGTCCTTCTACACGGTGTGACTCTGTGTTCTCCTGGACCCCACGCTGTCCTGGTGATGGTTCCTGTCAAGTCCAGTTTCTGTGAAGCTGACAGGAGATCAGTGGAGGAACACATGGAGCTGCTGGGGGACACAGTCTGGAGACACGCTCTGGTTCTGTTCATGTGGGGATTCTGGCTGGGAGGGAGACGTGTTGAGGAGTACATCGAGTCTGAAGGAGAACCTCTGAGGTGGATCCTGGAGAAATGTGGCTACAGGTACCATGTTCTACATGGTCTCAACTGGGACATTTCAGAGGTAACACCGCTGATGGAGAAAACAGAAGACATGGTGACGAGGAACGGAGGACACTTCAAGGTGGGACATGAGACAAACATGACACTGTTTGAAAGACTGAAAATAAATAAAACATTTACTGCTGAAGAATGATAAGATAATGTATTAATCCCTGTGGGGGAATTCAGATGTCTAGCAGTAAGTGTAAAACACAAGACGGGTACAGATGAGAGTAGAGAGATAAGAAAAGATAAAATAAAAACAAAATAAAATAAATTGAGTTAGAATGGAATAGACGAGAAGAATAAAAGAAGACAGAGGAGATGAGAGAGGAAGTTGTATAGTTTGTGGAGACGCAGACACTGGACCTAATGACCTGTCTGAGGGTTTGTCTAACACGTCTTATATACAGCACGACTAATTCATTATCTACTCAGAGAACTTTATATTTCTCTGAACTTTATTTAATATTTACATTTATTCATTATGTCAAGCTTCATATGGAGCTTTTCATTAACGAATTGACAGTCCTATAAAAGCTACACCTTTGATAGAGTATAACTTTACAAACTCTACTTCTTTACAAAACATTTATAATAACAGACAAAATGTACAGTCAATTTATATATATACATATAACAAACGCATATGGTTCCTGAGAGACTACTGATCATTCCCTCCAAATCTATTTACTGTTAAGTTTATCATGAATTGATCGCCCATAACCCAGACATAATGCTTATCAATTAGTATAAATGATAGTTAATAATATTGATGGCGTGGTTGTAAATTGTCCTGTTTTCAAAATATTTGTATTTTTTTATTTATTTTTTACCCAGGGCAGGAGGAGTCAGATATGATTGTGAATAAGTGATTGAACATTCATAGTGAAATAATAACAACAACAACAAGAGGCCATACTAAATATAAGCAGTTAACAAAGATATTGTGAGTTGAGATATTGTGAGTTGAGAATTAAAATAGGCTACAACAACTGTAATTCAGCGATTTGATCTGGAAAGTTTAGCTTTGGAAATGTGTGCTCTGTGAACGATACATAGACACACATAGAAGTGAGGATGGAACGATACATAGACACACATATAGAAGTGAGGATGGAACCCCACATTTCATCACTCTGTGAACGATACATAGACACACGTATAGAAGTGAGGATGGAACCCCACATTGTGAACGATACATAGACACACGTATAGAAGTGAGGATGGAACCCCACATTGTGAACGATACATAGACACACGTATAGAAGTGAGGATGGAACCCCACATTGTGAACGATACATAGACACACATAGAAGTGAGGATGGAACGATACATAGACACACATATAGAAGTGAGGATGGAACCCCACATAGACACACATATAGAAGTGAGGATGGAACCCCACATTTTGTCAGACAGTGTCTTCCCCAAATCATTCTCATCTTGTCTGTTGGAGAACCTTTTAACAACGACATTTCGGCTCTTTTAACAAACTATCAGAACTACCCCAGAGGTGGATGGTCAATACTAGATGAAAACATTACGTTGTATTTTAAAACTGATTGTAAATAGATATAAATAAATCTTCTTTTGTTCTACATACAGCGTGACGAGTCCAGCAGGGTGACAGCAGCAGCTAGACTCTCTACTGGATTGAATACTGGAGGTGTGATGCAGGTTGCAGGTTAGTCTAGTTTATAATATCATTCAAACTATTATCACACGTGCGTCGTGCGTGCGTTGTGCGTGAATGTGTTGTGTGTGTGTGGGGGGGGGGGACCGCATGTAATTCAGACAGGGCATTAGTCTGACATGCGTCCGCATGTCTGACCCGGTGCTTGCGGTTATGGTTAGGTTAGGAGATGAGGTGGGTTGTCATTTGTGTGTGTGGGAGAGGAGGGGGAGGGTTAACTTGTGAGGGAGTTAAGAGTGGAAAAAAGATGGTCTGTCAACCAATACACACAACATATTTAACGTTAAATGTCTTAGGGATCAATCAAATAATTTCAAAAACAGCATGTTCACTGACAAAGTCGGAATCAAGTGATGATTTAAAGCCAGTGCTACAGTAGTCATAACTACCTGATGCATGGATTTAAAGCCAGTGCTACAGTAGTCATAACTACCTGATGCATGGATTTAAAGCCAGTGCTACAGTAGTCATAACTACCTGATGCATGCCCACTTTACATAAGGGAACTCAAAGGCAGCACATTCATCTGACCTCTACTGTCACTATTCACTAATGCTCACATCTGTATTGTTGTCTGTAGGCCAGACTGCAGTGTAATGTAACTATGTATTGTTGTCTGTAGGCCAGACTACAGTGTAATGTAACTATGTATTGTTGTCTGTAGGCCAGACTACAGTGTAATGTAACTATGTATTAATTGTCTGTAGGTCAGACTACAGTGTAATGTAACTATGTATTAATTGTCTGTAGGCCAGACTACGGTGTAATGTAACTATGTATTGTTGTCTGTAGGCCAGACTACAGTGTAATGTAACTATGTATTAATTGTCTGTAGGCCAGACTACAGTGTAATGTAACTATATGTATTGTTGTCTGTAGGCCAGACTACAGTGTAATGTAACTATAATGTATTGTTGTCTGTAGGTGAGACTAC
This sequence comes from Electrona antarctica, assembly GCF_951216825.1. Lineage (NCBI taxonomy): Eukaryota > Metazoa > Chordata > Actinopteri > Myctophiformes > Myctophidae > Electrona > Electrona antarctica. The sequence goes on along the minus strand of NW_027637035.1, from coordinate 166,018 downwards.
AGTGTAATGTAACTATAATGTATTGTTGTCTGTAGGCCAGACTACAGTGTAATGCAACTATATGTATTGTTGTCTGTAGGCCAGACTACAGTGTAATGCAACTATATGTATTGATTGTCTGTAGGCCAGACTACGCCATCCCTCCCAGAAGAGCAGAGTCTTCCAAACACAGAGCCTGACTCAGATCTTGTTGAGGTAAAACCTTTGAGAGAATAACGAATTAGCGATGGGATATAATCTGTAATTGTATCAATGTATGTATTCCTCATGTTATTCTTTCCACAGCTTTAGTGTAGGGAGTCTTCTATTATTGGTCCCAGAGATAGAAATGCCATTAAATGGGGGTCCGTAGACTAAGGCACTTATAGGCACTTTAGACCAGCAGAGGTCAGCAAAGCCACAGGCACTACAACAGAACAAAGTAAAGACACAATTTCACAAAACGGCAATTTTCATTGGCTCATAAAACCTTTATTTTTTATTTTTAAAAACGTACTATACTTTCCCATGTCCGTATAGGTCGAAAGTTCACGTGTAGAAGTTTTCGTGCATTTTGATCAAAGATCCTGGGAGGAGATGCATTTTAATTGATTTTCATATAATTCAAAATGGCGGGTGATCTAGAGGTCAGAGGTCAAAAGTAACAGCACATAACTTGTTCAGCATGAGGAGACGCATATGTGTGTCGAGGTTTCATTGCCGACGGTCAAACGGTTCATGAGCTATGCCTGGTCAAAGTTTGCATTTTCAATATAGCGCCACCCTTTGGCCAATGGTTGTGGGCTTCGCATCCTCACCGTTTGGCATGGCCCTCTATCTACCATATCTCCAAATTTCGTGTAATTTTGCCTAACGTTTAAGCCCTTTTAAGGAAGGAAGGCACTGGATGACGTGCCACACTGACGATGTATTTCTGCCTCCATACAGAGTGAAGTGTCCAGTGAAACATCAGTAATGTATTTCTGCCTCCATACAGAGTGAAGTGTCCAGTGAAACATCAGTAATGTATTTCTGCCTCCATACAGAGTGAAGTGTCCAGTGAAACATCAGTAATGTGTTCATGTATTTCTGCCTCCATACAGAGTAAAGTGTCCAGTGAAACAGCAGTAATGTATTTCTGCCTCCATACAGAGTGAAGTGTCCAGTGAAACATCAGTAATGTGTTCATGTATTTCTGCCTCCATACAGAGTAAAGTGTCCAGTGAAACAGCAGTAATGTATTTCTGCCTCCATACAGAGTGAAGTGTCCAGTGCAACAGCAGTAATGTATTTCTGCCTCCATACAGAGTGAAGTGTCCAGTGCAACATCAGTAATGTATTTCTGCCTCCATACAGAGTGAAGTGTCCAGTGCAACATCAGTAATGTATTTCTGCCTCCATACAGAGTGAAGTGTCCAGTGAAACAGCAGTAATGTATTTCTGCCTCCATACAGAGTGAAGTGTCCAGTGAAACAGCAGTAATGTATTTCTGCCTCCATACAGAGTGAAGTGTCCAGTGCAACATCAGTAATGTATTTCTGCCTCCATACAGAGTGAAGTGTCCAGTGAAACAGCAGTAATGTATTTCTGCCTCCATACAGAGTGAAGTGTCCAGTGAAACATCAGTAATGTATTTCTGCCTCCATACAGAGTGAAGTGTCCAGTGAAACATCAGTAATGTATTTCTGCCTCCATACAGAGTGAAGTGTCCAGTGAAACATCAGTAATGTATTTCTGCCTCCATACAGAGTGAAGTGTCCAGTGAAACAGCAGTAATGTATTTCTGCCTCCATACAGAGTGAAGTGTCCAGTGAAACATCAGTAATGTATTTCTGCCTCCATACAGAGTGAAGTGTCCAGTGAAACATCAGTAATGTATTTCTGCCTCCATACAGAGTGAAGTGTCCAGTGAAACATCAGTAATGTATTTCTGCCTCCATACAGAGTGAAGTGTCCAGTGAAACATCAGTAATGTGTTCATGTATTTCTGCCTCCATACAGAGTAAAGTGTCCAGTGAAACAGCAGTAATGTATTTCTGCCTCCATACAGAGTGAAGTGTCCAGTGCAACATCAGTAATGTATTTCTGCCTCCATACAGAGTGAAGTGTCCAGTGAAACAGCAGTAATGTATTTCTGCCTCCATACAGAGTGAAGTGTCCAGTGAAACATCAGTAATGTATTTCTGCCTCCATACAGAGTGAAGTGTCCAGTGAAACATCAGTAATGTATTTCTGCCTCCATACAGAGTGAAGTGTCCAGTGAAACATCAGTAATGTATTTCTGCCTCCATACAGAGTGAAGTGTCCAGTGAAACATCAGTAATGTATTTCTGCCTCCATACAGAGTGAAGTGTCCAGTGAAACATCAGTAATGTATTTCTGCCTCCATACAGAGTGAAGTGTCCAGTGAAACATCAGTAATGTATTTCTGCCTCCATACAGAGTGAAGTGTCCAGTGCAACAGCAGCAAAGCCGAGCCCCTCTGCTGGATTCACTAATGAAGTTGCAGTGCAGGTTGCAGGTTAGTCTCCTTTTTATAATGTTAATCAAACTATTATTACAGCATTTGTGTTAGCATACTCAATGTACTGAATTAAGTTGTCAACTGAAGACATTGAATTGAGTCATATTTTCAGATTGTTCCCTAATGTAATGTAGTGAATCAGTTCATTGAACATTGTGTCTAGTGTGTGATGTAATGTAGTTAGGCATGCCACGGTATACCTCATTTCGGTAATACCGCGACAGGAACAGCCACGCTGTTGATACCGTGAGATTTCCGTGCTTACGGTATTTTAATACAGCGTTGGTGGGCGGCGCATGCTGCGCATATGCAGTGCAACTCCACTCGCAGACTAAGGCAAAACATTTATTTTCACCACACAGCTGCAGTAGATTGAAAAGTTGCTTCCTGGGAGCACGGTGGCACAGTTAGAAGGTCGCCTCACAGCTAGAAGGTCCTGGGTTCGATTCCCCCTCGGGAAGCTGTGGCTCCAACACTAGAAACCATCCTGTTCCCTCTGAAGGTGTGGCTCTATGCGGCGTTGGATTATCCTCTCAAGGATGTTAAATGTGACGCAGAGCAGCGATTTGGGTCTTTAGGACTTAGGTTCTTCTGCAGTTTTCTTTTTGTTTGGCTTAACAACTTAACATTTTTCTTCCAACTTTAGAGAGCGACCAAGTCCAGAAGCTGACGGCTCAAATGAAGGAGAGAGAGAGAGAACTGCAGAACTCCATCACAGCGATGGAGGAGAGCAAGAGAGAGCAGCAGAAACTGACCCAGGACCAGAGTGACCACGCAGACATGCTCGCAGCTCAAATGAAAGAAATGAAGAGTGAACTGGAGAAGATCACCCAGAGCCAGAGGCAGATGGAGGCAGAACAGAAACGTGAGTGAAACCATGTTACTCTTTCAAAACATGTGATCACGATGCTACTATTTATACTGACGATGTGTCCACTTTCATGTCATTACTTTATATTACATTATGTTAAAACCCAAAGCTTCTATTTCTACTGACAATAATTCCAGTTGGTGTAAAGTAAGGTGCCGTGCACACAACAATACTCCCTGCAGAAAATGTCAAAACATTTGACCAGATGTGCCTTCCTTTTTAAAATGCAGAAACGTGAAACCACCTCCACAGTGGATATATTTCAAACTGTGTTTGTCTTGGCTCGTCATCATGGAACTATTCAAATGTTCTCGTTGATTATACATAATCCAGAAACAGTCTCCTCGTCGACTTACATCAAAGGCTCTCAAAGTCACACTTTTAATTAACACATAAATGATGGCAAATACAACCTTGTGACGATGTATAACATCACAAAACCCAGTACGTTTTTTTGTTTTTGTCTTTTTAGAAGAAAAAAATAGAATGAAATTTCATATTGATTTAGCTATGTCTGTATCCATGGATCTGGATCTTCAAATGGAATAATAAACATAAAAAATAAAGAACAACAAAAGCAGTTCAGGGTTTTGTGATGTTAGACATTGGTATAATCTGTCTTTGCCTTGCTTTGTGTGCTAAAACAGTGACTTTGAGAGCTGATTTACTTAAAATGTAAGTCAATGAGGAGACTATTTTTAGATGATTAATTTCTAATCACCGGACCAACAGAGTAAGAGATCTCACCAGTTGGACTAGTTCCATTATTTAAGACAATGTGACTATACAACCCAAGCCTACCAAAATATAACTGTGCTTTAATATCTTGGCCATTTAATAGTTACACCTTTAATGCTAAAATGAATCCTCCTTCTTCAAGGTGCTTCTGCAACTCAGCAACATCTGACCCCGATGGTCACAGCAGGAGCAGAGGACAGGCTGATGTCTGCAAGGAAGGAGTTCATCCAAAGAATCTCAGAGCCAACCCTGAATGGACTGCTGGACGAACTTCTGGATAAGAAGGTCATCTCTGGGGAAGAATTGGACACCGCCATGACGGAAAAGCTCACACAAAACAAAGCACGCCACGTTATCGACATGGTGCGTAAAAAGGGAAACAAGGCCAGTTCATTCATGATTGACATGATCAATAAGCTGGATCATAACCTTAGTGACGTTCTGCAGCTGAAGCCGCCATGTACCGATTAGCCTGACATGCTAACCCTACGTCTTAGCCTGGCATGCTAACCCTACGTCTTAGCATGACATGCTAACCCTACGTCTTAGCCTGACATGCTAACCCTACGTCTTAGCCCACATGCTAACCCTACGTCTTAGCCCACATGCTAACCCTACGTCTTAGCCTGACATGCTAACCCTACGTCTTAGCCCACATGCTAACCCTACGTCTTAGCCCCTGTGCTAACCCTACGTATTAGCCCCTGTGCTAACCCTACGTCTTAGCCTGGCATGCTAACCCTACGGCCCTAGTTACAATTAGTTATCGTTAAAACTCCTACATTTGATCATCCATTTATTCCATGAGAATAGAGTAAGTGTTTCACAACCTTTTGTTATGCCAGGGCACACTTTTCATGGCCTAAAAGTCCCAGGACACACCTAGATATACACGCACACACAGTAACACCTCTTTGATCAAACACCCAATAGGTATACTTAGGCTACAGTGAATAAACAACATGCAAACATTTATGACAGCATTAGCATTTACCAAATAACTTTAAAGATAAATAAGTGGACATAGACAGTGACTCTGTTTAAACGATTTTTTTTTAATTGTTTTTTTTAACGTACAACTTGTTTTGCCTTGATGTAATAATAAAGAAACCTTGAACATACACATGAACGACACGTTCAAATGGTCTGCAGATCTCAAGCTTGGCCTTATCTACAATCTGCCGCCAGGGGGCGAGTTTGGACCGAAATGTGTGCAGTAAGTCCTAACTGTGGTTCTCATTTCTTCCTTGTATTCGCCTGTTCATTTCATTCAGATGGTTAAACTATCAGCCATGCTTGATAGTCTTGCACACCAGACCGCATAGGCAAACAGTTCTGCATATTTTGATTGCTCTGCAGACAGACGGCGTTGATAAGATAATATACACGCAACAAAACGTTTCCTCTGGAGAGCCACCGGACTTCGGTGTCCAACAGCAGCATGTTGGCGTTTTGCAGGCTTGCTTTTATAAAGTATGATGCTTGGCAAGCAACGTTAACCAGTGCTTCACGATGTGACAGTTAACAGTCTTTGTATTGAGTTTGTGCTTGAAATGTACTGTAATTCTGCAAACCGTTAATACATAGGCTATTTCAATCAATTGCCGTCAGGATTCTTCTCTTTCACTCTGCTTACAAAGTCCCTTGTATCTCCGGTCATCAGTGCATGCACTGTCTGACACACACGTTCCATTCTTGCTCCAAATACACTGACTGATGTCACCCAGGCGAGTATAGGTGATCACTGATGGCCACATGTCATCAAAGACACGAATTAGCATTTCTATGGCCGAGGGTCGCTCCACTGAATGGACTCGCTGGCGATGGGCAACAACAACAAGGATGCAACACTGGACGGTAAGCCCACTATCTATTGCTCTCGGGGGAGGGTCGGGGTTATACTTTATCAAATCAAAATCAAATCAAACTTTATAGAGCACATTTAGAACAATCATAATTGCTGTCTCACAGCACCACCCCCCCCCCCCCCCCCCCTCACAGCACCACACCGGCTGGGTCCTCACAGCACCACACCCCCCCTCCCCCCTCACAGCACCACACCGGTTGGGTCCTCACAGCACCACACCCCCCCTCCCCCCTCACAGCACCACACCGGTTGGGTCCTCACAGCACCACACCGGTTGGGTCCTCACAGCACCACACCGGTTGGGTCCTCACAGCACCACACCGGTTGGGTCCTCACAGCACCACACCGGTTGGGTCCTCACAGCACCACACCGGTTGGGTCCTCACAGCACCACCCCCCCCCCCCCCCCCCCCTCACAGCACCACACCGGTTGGGTCCTCACAGCACCACACCCCCCCTCCCCCCTCACAGCACCACACCGGTTGGGTCCTCACAGGACCACCCCCCCCCCCCCCCCCCTCACAGCACCACACCGGTTGGGTCCTCACAGCACCACACCCCCCCCCCCCCCCTCACAGCACCACACCGGTTGGGTCCTCACAGCACCACCCCCCCCCCCCCCCCCTCCCCTCACAGCACCACCCCCCCCCCCCTCACAGCACCACACCGGTTGGGTCCTCACAGCACCACACCGGTTGGGTCCTCACAGCACCACACCGGTGGCAGTGCTGTGAGAGATTTGATCATGTTTGTGTACTGACTTTATAGGTAAGACTGTTAAGTTGCTTTGCTTTATATTTGGGTTTGGTTGCCATGTGTAAATTGTGATTAATGAAAATGTTTGCATTTGTCAGGTGTGTACTAGGGCATTCACTTCTAGTCATTTTTATTTTTAATAAATATTTGTACATTTAAAAACCGTACATGGTGACTATGGCCCTCATTTATCAATTGAGTGTAAATTCTGCCCCAAATTCGAGTGTAGGTTTCGTAGTACACCCACGTCGCGTCGGCATTTATAAAGTGATCGCAAACAGCTGATCCTTCCTAATTTCATTCCTAGCAGTAATAAATGTGACGGCTGAAATCAATCTGGCACGCCCTATGAAATCAAGCCTCGCCCTCGTTTTTGCGACATGAACAACTGCAATACGACCTGGAAACCATGGTTACAGGAAAAAAAAGTTTCACTCGCTTGCCTAAGTTGCCTTGTTGCCCCCTCCCATACACACACACACAGACGCACGCACACGCAACTTGTTGTATCTTAAATAAATAAACCTGCATGAATTAAATAAAGCTGTAGGACTACCCTGTCTGTTTCTCCTCTCGCTTTGCTTCCCTTGCTGCCCGCCTCACCCCCCCCCCCCCCCCGCACGCACGCACGCACATATCGAAATTTGCAAGCAACTGTCACTGTGTTGTTAGTTGTATATTAAATTATTAAAGTCTTTATTCATTTAATATACAACAAGATATATTAGTGAACGAAAACCTGAACCTGTGAACCATGAATTATATAACAAATAGGCGCGCACACACGCTGCTGTTTTGCAAGGTGCATCTCCTGTCCTGTCTATCTGTCTCTCTATCACTGTGGTCCGTCCGTGACACTGTGACCAATAGACCATGCACGTTCGACAGTCTATTTAAATTGCCTTGCTGTCAATTATATGAATATTGCAGCCAAAACCGTAGCCTCAAGTGGCACTGGACAGTGGTGGTGGTGGTGGGCTGCAGGCTGGCTTAGCCTATACCAGGGTTCCCCAATAATGTTTTTTTTTTTTTTAATTCTTCCGCGGGCCGCAAGGGGGCGCTCCGCGGGCCGCAAATGGCCCGCGGGCCGCCTATTGGGGAACCCTGGCCTATACTATCACCGCGATGCGTTCCCACTTGCGCTGGCACGGCACATTTGGCATTCGAGCGACGCGTCGGGTTTATTAAACGAGGAGGAGATTGCACATACTGTAACTCCAGAAAGACATCGGCCTGCTGTAGATTAGCCCAAACGAAAAATCGTGAAAATAAAAGTTTAAAAGAAATCTTTTTTTTTTTTTTTTGAAAATAAGTTGGGGACCCCCTCAAATAATTTGGCGACCCCCCCGAGGGGTCGCGACCCACGGGTTGAGAACCCCTGGATTAGGCTACAGTAGCCTACCCATGTTGGGACTCTCCGCGCTGCAGCACTGCACTATACTCTCCAACGTCCCGTCATGGAAATATTTCAGCACAGACAGCCCAAATCCTCGCATGTATGCCCTCATCATGCAAAACACTGTTTAAATGGCTTACGCATCTAACTTGCAACATTGTTTTTAAATGCGCAATTTTAATTGCTTGCTTGTAAAGTTGGAAATCTCCTACTAATTTCATATGACACAAAGACACATCGTTGATGTATTCCTTTACTTTTTTTTTCTTTTTTACATTTAGCCCATATACATACCTATACAGTTTTATATAAACATTTTAGGAGTGAATATGTTTAGATGCCTGTGACAGCCTCTCAGCTGCTGGTCAAACAATGCTGCTCCGTTGTTCTACGACAGAAAAACAGGTGAGGACAAAGCGTACGACAGCTCCCGACCAGGCGTGATTTTTGTCCTGGCTCAAGTTCAAATTCATGCTTTGGCGCAAATCGTAAATGCCGAAAATTGCGTACACCCATATTTTGGCGTACGCACGGTTGATAAATGAGGGCCTATGCAGTGATGTAAATAGGTTTTCAATGTAATGAGTCCCGGGATGCAGGGGTGGTCTTTTAGATGAGTCCCAGGGACATTTGATGAGTCCCACTTCAGCGACGTTTAAGAGTCATATTTTGCCATTTTTACAAATTGCAGCATTTAACTCCCATTTCATCTTATATGGTTATAATGTGGTTATATTCATGTAGAAAACGAAGAAGAAATTATTATTATAACTAAAGCTAGCAAAATAAATTATAATAAAAAAAAACCTCTACATTCATACTACATACATATTTCATATGATTTTGGCTATATGAAATCTATAATAATTCTGCCAGTTTTAACTGTTAAAAATCTTTATGTTGTTTTCATGACACATTACACAATACATACAAAATAAAAATGAATGCTACAAAACTAACCTGGAGATTAAGTAGAAGCAGTCATGGAGGAGGTAGGCTGTGCACAGCAGCACACATCATCATCATTAGCAGATGATGATGTTAGATTTAGGGTTGCTAATATTTTTTGTTGCCCTGCAGTTGGCTTTGGCACTTCTTTTTTTGGGGGGTGGGTGGGGGCATGTTAATGTGTGGTGGCACCGGTCCACAACGCACAACATACAACAGTGTCGGCGTTTGTTACAGTACACAATGTGTGTTTCCCATTCAATCGGGTCTACTCTGTTTGTCATGCTCAAAACTGTTCGCCTGTCTTTCTGTCGGAGGCAGCGCCGTGTAGATGAGAGAGTTGCGACAACCGCGTTCACTGTTTATTCACGGAGCTTCATGAGTCACTGAACGGTATGTTGTCGTCACTCTCTCTCTCTAAACGGCTCTGGTCTCCAGGCTGCGCTCCGCTCAGCGCTCGACTCTGAGCAAGATGGCGGCGCCCGTCAGACTGTGTTGTTGTTAACTTACAAACTAGTGGTTCTACAACGAGTCCTACGTGGATTTTATCGTTTATAACGTAGGATGAGGTCGCATGCGGCCATGCAAAAATGATCGTGTCCGTAGATTATTTGTTTTACCGCATTTTTTCCCGCGATTTTTATTTCTCACGTGGATTATTATTACTGTACACTGAGTACAGTAGTGCATCCCGTGGACGCACGCATGTTTTTGAAGTGCGGCCCAAAACTATAAAGTGCGTTTTGGGACGCAAAACGCACCCTATTTACATCACTGCCTATGTGTTTATGTGGTGACATTCAGTGCACAGCTGCAGTTGATGAGACGGTGTGGTCATTGTGAAGTGAGTCACAGAGAGACACCTGGTAATGTAGTTTGTTTTAGTTGTGCTTTTAGTATTTCACTTTGTATTTTTGAGAACTGGTTTCAATGGATTAAACAGTGCTTTGTGTTTGTAGGTTTATGTGGAGTTAGCAGCTGAGGTTTAACCCGTTCTGGGCGGGAACCCCTTTTGGTGTTGCATTATGTAATGCTTTGGCTAATGAAAAATAGCAGATCTACAAGCTCATAGCGCGGCACCGAGTGCCGCACTACGAGCTTGTAGATCTGCTATTTTTGAAGAATCGTGAAAAGTGACATGAAAGTGTTTGAGAACGACTGACATAGAAAAACAGCTTTTTCAAGAAAACAGTCAGGATTTAGAAGACATTTGCAGAATCGTTCGCTGTTCCTTTTTCTTTGTAGTTTTTGCAATAGATGTACAAGTTACAGTTCAGCTACTGTGAGTGAGCAGGTTTATGCTGCTATAGATCATAGACTTCTAGTGATCAGTAGAATGCACAGCTGGTCAGCTGGCTTGAACACTTTCATCATGTTTTGTTATTTCTGTTTGTCAAACCATCTCCCCAGTAGAGTTCAGTCAGGTAACCAGCTGTGCCTGCCCTGCCCTTCGTGTTGGGCTGCCATAGAGCGTCGCAGTCCCGTCCCCTTTCATGACGACGCCAGGCCCAGTCCCGCCCCCTTTCATGACGACGCCAGGCCCAGTCCCGTCCCCTTTCATGACGACGCCAGGCCCAGTCCCGCCCCCTTTCATGACGACGCCAGGCCCAGTCCCGCCCCCTTTCATGACGACGCCAGGCCCAGTCCCGCCCCCTTTCATGACGACGCGCACGTGCGTGCGTGCATGCGTGCACTGTATCAGAATGAATTTAAAGACAAATATTCTTCCTGGTTTCTTGGTGAGTCATCAGTCTGATCATGAGCCAGCAGCCACCTGACACAGACGTCCTGATGGGCATGTCGACCGTGGAGGAATGCGTATCGTTCTGGGACTCTAACCCTGACACAGACGTCCTGATGGGCATGTCGACCGTGGAGGAATGCGTATCGTTCTGGGACTCTAACCCTGATGGGCATGTCGACCGTGGAGGAATGCGTATCGTTCTGGGACTCTAACCCTGTGACACAACATATTTTAATTAATTATTTGTTACGTTCTTTTTTCACCTAAATGTCATCATTGATGTTCATTGCAATGCCATTGGTCATGATATTTGCATATAAATACCCCCCACAGAGGCTGACATTCACACATTAAAAATCTCTGGATGCAATTTTTATTTTTTTTAACCTATGACCTTTGACCTTTAACCCTGATAAAAGTAAGTAAAATTACTGTAATATGTTTTTTTGTGATCATTAGAATGTCTAGAACATGTTTTATTTATTATTGTGAAAGATATCACCATTTTATTTACCATATCCCCCAAATGTAAATTATTATTATTTATAATTTTTATAGATTGTTTACATTCTGACAGCATACAGTATGTTGTACATGAATCAAGTGTATTTTATACCAACATTGGGTCGTAGCCAAAACAAATATATAGACATTTAAATCAGCGTCAGAAGGATAACTAAAAACATAAAACATGAAATAATAAACAAACAGAGAAAACAATGTTTTTTACTTTTTTGTGATCATTAGAATGTGTAGAACATGTTTTATGTATTATTGTGAAAGATATCGCCCGAATGTAAATTATTCATTTATTATTATTTGAATAATTATTATAAATTTGCAAAAAGGTAGTAAGGTTGAAATCTCTTTTATATAGTATAAATTAATCCGGGTGTTACAGGGGCTGAGAAAGCTTCCATCTACACCCAGGAGCTGTGCAGACAGATTGAGAGAAGAGCAGTCGGGTGAGACGGAGGTTTCAACATCTGTCAGCACTGTGGATCATTAACAATATAGGCCTACATGTTTCTGTTCTAAATGCTTCATTATGTTTTTTAAAGATTATTATTTATTTTTGTGGCTTTTTCTGACTTTATTGATAGGTTGAAAGTAATCTGACAGGACATGGGGGAGAGAGATGGAGGGGAAGACATGCGGCAAAGATCCCGTCGGGATCGGGAGTGGAACCCGCCGTCCGGCTGGCTCATTAGGCCCAGACGGGTGAGCTAACCGCCCGTTTACTAAATAAGCCAATGGGAGGAGAGTACCAAATAGAGGGTATACATGAAGTGAATGGCAGATCGAGTGGCAAAGTGAATTTAATAAATGTTTAAAGTAATTTAATGCAATCAGAAGGACTTTTCTGTTTGGATGTATGGGGCTGTCAATCAGAAGGACTTTTCTGTTTGGATGTATGGGCTGTCAATCAGAAGGACTTTTCTGTGTGGATGTATGGGGCTGTCAATCAGAAGGACTTTTCTGTTTGGATGTATGGGCTGTCATCCAATCAGAAGGACTTTTCTGTGTGGATGTATGGGGCTGTCAATCAGAAGGACTTTTCTGTTTGGATGTATGGGCTGTCATCCAATCAGAAGGACTTTTCTGTTTGGATGTATGGGGCTGTCAATCAGAAGGACTTTTCTGTTTGGATGTATGGGGCTGTCAATCAGAAGGACTTTTCTGTTTGGATGTATGGGGCTGTCAATCAGAAGGACTTTTCTGTTTGGATGTATGGGGCTGTCAATCAGAAGGACTTTTCTGTTTGGATGTATGGGGCTGTCAATCAGAAGGACTTTTCTGTTTGGATGTATGGGGCTGTCAATCAGAAGGACTTTTCTGTTTGGATGTATGGGGCTGTCAATCAGAAGGACTTTTCTGTTTGGATGTATGGGGCTGTCAATCAGAAGGACTTTTCTGTTTGGATGTATGGGGCTGTCAATCAGAAGGACTTTTCTGTTTGGATGTATGGGGCTGTCATCCACGCAATGCTACATTTACACCAGGGTCCACCATTTTCAATTCATCATAACATTTAGAGACGTACAAAATTTGTACGTCTCTAAATGTTATGATGATTTCCTGTTTTTCGGTATATAGAAGTGTATATTTAATATACACTTCTATATACCGAAAAACAGGAAATCATCATAAAAGGAGGTAAAAAAGGGAAAAGAAAAATATACAGTGAGTGGAAAAGGGGGTGGGGGGGGGGGGGGACTCTGACAACTTTTACAGCTACTATGGGGGCGGCAGTGGCTCAGGGGTAGAGTTTCCAGATGGTAACCGCAAGGTCGCCAGTTCGATCCCTGTGGGCTCCCCCAGAGTTAGTGTCGAAGTGTCCTTGAGCAAGACACTGAACCCCTAATTGCTCCTGATGTGCTGGTTGGTACCTTGCATGGTTTCCGCCGCCATCAGTGTATGAATGTGTGTGTGAATGGGTGAATGTAATGCACAGTCTATGTAATGCACCTTGGATAAAGGCGCTATATAAATGCACCATTTACCATTTACTATAAACAGGATAAATTAGCTGTATATGCTATGTGTTGTATGTACATGGATGGATGTATATTCCAACAGCATTCCTCTGCTGGTACTTTCAGGCTATGACTTGGCCATCCAAACTGCACACAAAGTTGTGCTCAAGTTAGTGACAAAATGCTCTATATGTTAATAGAATAGGGGCCGCACAGTGGAACAGCCTGGAAACCAGTGTTAAACTGACATCCAATCTGAGGTCATTTAAACAGAAGACTAAAGTAACTATGGCTACTGGAAAAGGTGTCCCTATAAAGGGTCATCTTAGAGGGAAGGATAGGGACGTACTTGTTGTGTTTGTAATGTAAGTTAATGTAAGTCGCTCTGGATTAAGAGCGTCTGATAAATGCCTAAATTGTGGTATAACAATGATGTTAGATAATAGTGGTATAAAATAATATATGGTACGATCCATGGTCGTGCTCTGTGAAGAGGCCTGGTCCGCAGGCAGCTGGGGGTGGGGCTTTAAGCTACTAGTCGACTAGTAAAACCTCTAGTCAACCTTGTTGGTACTAGTTGACTAGTGGATAAGAAAAGTGTTATTTTATTTTATTTGTACGTACACATCTAGGCGACTAGTCGACTAGTAAACTAGGCAACTAGTCAACTAGTGAATAATGACTAGAAGTGATGCCCTAGCTGGGGGTCCATCATAAGTCCACATTGGAACTGCAAATCTCTACAGTGTTAATTATATGGTGTGGAGTTAGTGGCAGGCCTGTAAATAATAATGGGAGTTCATGGAGGAAACAATGATTGTCCCAAATCCTACTAGTCTGCACTTAATGGGAGTTCATGGAGGAAACAATGATTGTCCCAAATCCTACTAGTCTGCACTTAATGGGAGTTCATGGAGGAAACAATGATTGTCCCAAATCCTACTAGTCTGCACTTAATGGGAGTTCATGGAGGAAACAATGATTGTCCCAAAAAAATAATGGACAAAATCCTTATATGGACAAAATGGTAGCAAAATAGATTTTGCCACCAAAAATGTCCCTCACTTCTGGTTCTGGTCTGGCCCGGCCCATGGACTAAGTGCTTGAGTAAATGACCCTTATACTTTATATAAGGGCCACCGAGTGGCACGCTACGAGCTTGTAGGTCTTCTATTTTTTTTAAATCGTGAAAATGCGGCACAAATCTTTGAATATATATTCTTTCAGAGCCAACGTTTTTTTAATTTCGACGTCAGGCCTAAATGGGTTAAGTTACTCTCCACCACTGCATGTGAATTAAGCTCCCCTTGGCTTGACATTCCTTTTCATCGCCGTGCATCACTTGTTGTTCATCTGAGTTGAGGAAGGAATCCAGTTTGACAACACCTCTCCCTTTCGCTCAGACTGCCTCTCCACCCACGCAGCTCACCACTTCGTTACACCATGCACTTCACCAGGAAATAGAGCCCATTTAATTAAGGTATCAGCTTGTATCGTATCTGACGCTGTGTGTTCGACTACGAGACGCTAAAATAAACTCATAGTTCGGTGTGTCTACAGTCCCGGGACCGTTGCTCTGCACTTTGGAACATTTGCGCCGTCGGAATTATACGAGCGGACAGACTGGTAAAGATTCAATGGTGTTTACATTTTGTACAATAGAACTGTATTGAATGACTGGACATTATGCTATAAATTAGTAATAAGATCTATTTTAATAATGTCTTCATTAACCACGTGGACCCTGTGGCAGCTGAACATTGAGCCAAATATCACATCTTTACTGGAGTCTGGAAACACATGTAGCCCCGTTTGGAACCTCGGCCTCCGCTGTTCGCTCGGGAGGTTCCAAACAGGGCCAGGACGGAGGGTGAGGTTAGAGGGGGGGGGGGGGGGGGGGGGTTAGGACGGTTTCATAAACCACTTGAAAAGGCAGCTGATTGGCTACTGTTACCCTATAGTGATTGGCTGGTTGACATTCATATTTATTGGTGGTTACTGTAGAATTTGTCCCCCAGTTGGACAATAGAGATAAATAATGAATAAGATGAAGCAGTGAATTCATATGCATAACTGGATGTCTAACATAATATTTGTGTGTGTGTGTGTGTGTGTGTGTGTGTGTGTGTGTGTGTGTGTGTGTGTGTGTGTGTGTGTGTGTGTGTGTGTGTGTGTGTGTGTGTGTGTGTGTGTGTGTGTGTGTGTGTGTGTGTGTGTGTGTGTGTGACAAGTGGGATGGGGTTAGGAACTGATCTCAGTAAGACAGCCCCCCCCCCCCCCATCCACAAGGAGGAGCACTGATGCCTGTCAGTCACAATGTGGGACAGACAGGGTCTCAATGTGAACACTGATGCCTGTCAGTCACAATGTGGGACAGGGTCTCAATTTGAACACTGATGCCTGTCAGTCACAATGTGGGACAGACAGGGTCTCAATGTGAACACTGATGCCTGTCAGTCACAATGTGGGACAGACAGGGTCTCAATGTGAACACTGATGCCTGTCAGTCACAATGTGGGACAGACAGGGTCTCAATGTGAACACTGATGCCTGTCAGTCACAATGTGGGACAGACAGGGTCTCAATGTGAACACTGATGCCTGTCAGTCACAATGTGGGACAGACAGGGTCTCAATGTGAACACTGATGCCTGTCAGTCACAATGTGGGACAGGACAGGGTCTCAATGTGAACACTGATGCCTGTCAGTCACAATGTGGGACAGACAGGGTCTCAATGTGAACACTGATGCCTGTCAGTCACAATGTGGGACAGACAGGGTCTCAATGTGAACACTGATGCCTGTCAGTCACAATGTGGGACAGACAGGGTCTCAATTTGAACACTGATGCCTGTCAGTCACAATGTGGGACAGACAGGGTCTCAATTTGAACACTGATGCCTGTCAGTCACAATGTGGGACAGACAGGGTCTCAATTTGAACACTGATGCCTGTCAGTCACAATGTGGGACAGACAGGGTCTCAATGTGAACACTGATGCCTGTCAGTCACAATGTGGGACAGACAGGGTCTCAATGTGAACACTGATGCTGTCAGTCACAATGTGGGACAGACAGGGTCTCAATTTGAACACTGATGCCTGTCAGTCACAATGTGGGACAGACAGGGTCTCAATTTGAACCCTGATGCCTGTCAGTCACAATGTGGGACAGACAGGGTCTCAATTTGAACACTGATGCCTGTCAGTCACAATGTGGGACAGACAGGGTCTCAATTTGAACACTGATGCCTGTCAGTCACAATGTGGGACAGACAGGGTCTCAATGTGAACACTGATGCCTGTCAGTCACAATGTGGGACAGACAGGGTCTCAATGTGAACACTGATGCCTGTCAGTCACAATGTGGGACAGACAGGGTCTCAATTTGAACACTGATGCCTGTCAGTCACAATGTGGGACAGACAGGGTCTCAATTTGAACCCTGATGCCTGTCAGTCACAAAGTGGGACAGACAGGGTCTCAATTTGAACACTGATGCCTGTCAGTCACAATGTGGGACAGACAGGGTCTCAATTTGAACACTGATGCCTGTCAGTCACAATGTGGGACAGACAGGGTCTCAATGTGAACACTGATGCCTGTCAGTCACAATGTGGGACAGACAGGGTCGCAATGTGAACACTGATGCCTGTCAGTCACAATGTGGGACAGACAGGGTCTCAATTTGAACACTGATGCCTGTCAGTCACAATGTGGGACAGACAGGGTCTCAATTTGAACCCTGATGCCTGTCAGTCACAATGTGGGACCGACAGGGTCTCAATTTGAACACTGATGCCTGTCAGTCACAATGTGGGACAGACAGGGTCTCAATTTGAACACTGATGCCTGTCAGTCACAATGTGGGACAGACAGGGTCTCAATGTGAACACTGATGCCTGCCAGTCACAATGTGGGACAGACAGGGTCTCAATGTGAACACTGATGCCTGTCAGTCACAATGTGGGACAGACAGGGTCTCAATTTGAACACTGATGCCTGTCAGTCACAATGTGGGACAGACAGGGTCTCAATTTGAACACTGATGCCTGTCAATCACAATGTGGGGCAGACAGGGTCTCAATTTGAACACTGATGCCTGTCAGTCACAATGTGGGGCAGACAGGGTCTCAATTTGAACACTGATGCCTGTCAGTCACAATGTGGGACAGACAGGGTCTCAATTTGAACACTGATGCCTGTCAGTCACAATGTGGGACAGACAGGGTCTCAATTTGAACACTGATGCCTGTCAGTCACAATGTGGGGCAGGGTCTCAATTTGAACACTGATGCCTGTCAGTCACAATGTGGGACAGACAGGGTCTCAATGTGAACACTGATGCCTGTCAGTCACAATGTGGGACAGACAGGGTCTCAATGTGAACACTGATGCCTGTCAGTCACAATGTGGGACAGGGTCTCAATTTGAAGGGACGCCTGAAAAGGGGGACGTCTGGTCGTGTGTGTGTGTGTGTGTGTGTGTGTGTGTGTGTGTGTGTGTGTGTGTGTGTGTGTGTGTGTGTGTGTGTGTGTGTGTGTGTGTGTGTGTGTGTGTGTGTGTGTGTGTGTGTGTGTGTGTGTGTGTGTGTGTGTGTACCATTTACAGCAACAATGACGTGTTGTGAGTGACATCATCAGTGACATCATCAGTTGTGTACTTTTATCCACATGAATGATTGACACTTTCCTCTTGATTGACAGGATTGACCTGACGGTGGAGGAGTGACGTTTACCGTCTGGACTCATTTCTACAACACTTTAATAAGGTAACACTCTGAGTGACACCTGTCAATCATTACTAATCATTACTAATGCCATTAAATTAAGTTTTATAGATTATAGTAAATGGTGGATGTGCATTACAGGGCTGCCCAAAAGGGAGATATAATCTCCACCTGGGCTCGCTGATAACAAACCATCTTTACACCTGGGAAAAACTGAATCCATTCTATTTGGATCAAATAGTAATCTCAGCTAGGCTGATCGCGTCTTGATTAGAGTGCGTGGCAATATTATCACACGAAAAGATTAAATTACCTACCTAGGTTCCATCCTGGAGGCAAATCTTCCCGGTGATTAAAATGGCCACCAACGTCATAAAAAAAAGTCAACCAAAGAACAAGATTCCTTTACAGGATCTCCTCACTGGTCAACAAAAACACCTTGAAGACCCTAACAGGAGCCCTCGTACAAGGTTTCTCTTCCTCCTGGTACCACAGCACCTCAAAGGCCCTTAAAACAAGGCTCCAGACTTCCCAAAACAAACTGGTCAGGCTACTACTTCCTGGACTACATGTTGTCTCAATAAGATAGCCCCCCCCCCCCCCCCTATCCACAAGGAGGAGCACTGATGCCTGTCAGTCACAATGTGGGACAGACAGGGTCTCAATGTGAACCCTGATGCCTGTCAGTCACAATGTGGGACAGACAGGGTCTCAATGTGAACACTGATGCCTGTCAGTCACAATGTGGGACAGACAGGGTCTCAATGTGAACAATGATGCCTGTCAGTCACAATGTGGGACAGACAGGGTCTCAATGTGAACACTGATGCCTGTCAGTCACAATGTGGGACAGACAGGGTCTCAATGTGAACCCTGATGCCTGTCAGTCACAATGTGGGACAGACAGGGTCTCAATGTGAACACTGATGCCTGTCAGTCACAATGTGGGACGGACAGGGTCTCAATGTGAACACTGATGCCTGTCAGTCACAATGTGGGACGGACAGGGTCTCAATTTGAACACTGATGCCTGTCAGTCACAATGTGGGACAGACAGGGTCTCAATGTGAACCCTGATGCCTGTCAGTCACAATGTGGGACAGACAGGGTCTCAATGTGAACACTGATGCCTGTCAGTCACAATGTGGGACGGACAGGGTCTCAATGTGAACACTGATGCCTGTCAGTCACAATGTGGGACAGGGTCTCAATGTGAACACTGATGCCTGTCAGTCACAATGTGGGACAGTGTCTCAATTTGAACACTGATGCCTGTCAGTCACAATGTGGGACAGACAGGGTCTCAATGTGAACACTGATGCCTGTCAGTCACAATGTGGGACAGACAGGGTCTCAATGTGAACACTGATGCCTGTCAGTCACAATGTGGGACAGACAGGGTCTCAATTTGAACACTGATGCCTGTCAGTCACAATGTGGGACAGGGTCTCAATTTGAACACTGATGCCTGTCAGTCACAATGTGGGACAGACAGGGTCTCAATTTGAACACTGATGCCTGTCAGTCACAATGTGGGACAGACAGGGTCTCAATTTGAACACTGATGCCTGTCAGTCACAATGTGGGGCAGGGTCTCAATGTGAACACTGATGCCTGTCAGTCACAATGTGGGACAGACAGGGTCTCAATGTGAACACTGATGCCTGTCAGTCACAATGTGGGACAGGGTCTCAATTTGAAGGGACGCCTGAAAAGCCTTGGAAATGAGGGACTTTCCCATGCAAAGGGGGACGTCTGGTCACGTGTGTGTGTGTGTGTGTGTGTGTGTGTGTGTGTGTGTGTGTGTGTGTGTGTGTGTGTGTGTGTGTGTGTGTGTGTGTGTGTGTGTGTGTGTGTGTGTGTGTGTGTGTGTGTGTGTGTGTGTGTGTGTGTACCATTTACAGCAACAATGACGTGTTGTGAGTTACATCATCAGTGACATCATCAGTTGTGTACTTTTATCCACATGAATGATTGACACTTTCCTCTTGATTGACAGGATTGACCTGACGGTGGAGGAGTGACGTTTACCGTCTGGACTCATTTCTACAACACTTTAATAAGGTAACACTCTGAGTGACACCTGTCAATCATTACTAATCATTACTAATGCCATTAAATTAAGTTTTATAGATTATAGTAAATGGTGGATGTGCATTACAGGGCTGCCCAAAAGGGAGATATAATCTCCACCTGGCTCGCTGATAACAAACCATCTTTACACCTGGGAAAAACTGAATCCATTCTATTTGGATCAAATAGTAATCTCAGCTAGGCTGATCGCGTCTTGATTAGAGTGCGTGGCAATATTATCACACGAAAAGATTAAATTACCTACCTAGGTTCCATCCTGGAGGCAAATCTTCCCGGTGATTAAAATGGCCACCAACGTCATCAAAAAAAGTCAACCAAAGAACAAGATTCCTTTACAGGATCTCCTCACTGGTCAACAAAAACACCTTGAAGACCCTAACAGGAGCCCTCGTACAAGGTTTCTCTTCCTCCTGGTACCACAGCACCTCAAAGGCCCTTAAAACAAGGCTCCAGACTTCCCAAAACAAACTGGTCAGGCTACTACTTGGCCTCACTCCCCGAACCCACCTCACCCCTGCACACTTTGACAGGCTGGAATGGGCTTAGGGTTGACGACAGAGTACAGCATCTTGCAATGGGTCTGGTCCACATGATTCGATACGGTACCCTCACATGTGCTCCCTGTGTCCCCGCCTAGGGTAGGTACCCTCACATGTTCTCCCCGTGTCCCCTAGGGTAGGTACCCTCACATGTTCTCCCCGTGTCCCCTAGGGTAGATACCCTCACATGTTCTCCCCGTGTCCCCTAGGGTAGGTACCCTCACATGTTCTCCCCGTGTCCCCTAGGGTAGGTACCCTCACATGTTCTCCCCGTGTCCCCTAGGGTAGGTACCCTCACATGTTCTCCCCGTGTCCCCTAGGGTAGGTACCCTCACATGTTCTCCCCGTGTCCCCTAGGGTAGGTACCCTCACATGTTCTCCCCGTGTCCCCTAGGGTAGATACCCTCACATGTTCTCCCCGTGTCCCCTAGGGTAGATACCCTCACATGTTCTCCCCGTGTCCCCTAGGGTAGGTACCCTCACAAAGGGGAAATGAACTGGTCGGAATAACGTGTTCCTTCCACGCGCTACGTCCAACTAGGGAAACTCCCCCCTGTCAGGTGAAAAGAAGCAGCTTGGACTCCTCATGCATAGAAGGAAGCATGAGGTCAGTCCGCTGCCCCCCCAGGTGGTCAGAGTAAGTGTAGCACCCAGGATTATGGCAGGGGTGGGCCACTTTGACGATGGAGAGAGCCATTATATTTCCATACTCACTCCAGAGGACCACATTGCATGCCCAATGTGAATCCTGATGCCTGTCAGTCACAATGTGGGACAGACAGGGTCTCAATGTGAACACTGATGCCTGTCAGTCACAATGTGGGACAGACAGGGTCTCAATGTGAACACTGATGCCTGTCAGTCACAATGTGGGACAGACAGGGTCTCAATGTGAACACTGATGCCTGTCAGTCACAATGTGGGACAGGGTCTCAATGTGAACACTGATGCCTGTCAGTCACAATGTGGGACAGGGTCTCAATGTGAACACTGATGCCTGTCAGTCACAATGTGGGACAGACAGGGTCTCAATGTGAACACTGATGCCTGTCAGTCACAATGTGGGACAGGGTCTCAATTTGAACACTGATGCCTGTCAGTCACAAAGTGGGACAGGGTCTCAATGTGAACACTGATGCCTGTCAGTCACAATGTGGGACAGGGTCTCAATTTGAACACTGATGCCTGTCAGTCACAATGTGGGACAGACAGGGTCTCAATTTGAACACTGATGCCTGTCAGTCACAATGTGGGACAGGGTCTCAATTTGAACACTGATGCCTCTCAGTCACAATGTGGGACAGACAGGGTCTCAATTTGAACACTGATGCCTGTCAGTCACAATGTGGGACAGTGTCTCAATTTGAACACTGATGCCTGTCAGTCACAATGTGGGACAGACAGGGTCTCAATGTGAACACTGATGCCTGTCAGTCACAATGTGGGACAGACAGGGTCTCAATGTGAACACTGATGCCTGTCAGTCACAATGTGGGACAGACAGGGTCTCAATTTGAACACTGATGCCTGTCAGTCACAATGTGGGACAGGGTCTCAATTTGAACACTGATGCCTGTC
Source organism: Electrona antarctica (assembly GCF_951216825.1). Taxonomy (NCBI): domain Eukaryota; kingdom Metazoa; phylum Chordata; class Actinopteri; order Myctophiformes; family Myctophidae; genus Electrona; species Electrona antarctica. The sequence continues at coordinate 143,780 of NW_027637035.1, read as the reverse complement.
AGTCACAATGTGGGACAGACAGGGTCTCAATTTGAACACTGATGCCTGTCAGTCACAATGTGGGACAGACAGGGTCTCAATTTGAACACTGATGCCTGTCAGTCACAATGTGGGGCAGGGTCTCAATGTGAACACTGATGCCTGTCAGTCACAATGTGGGACAGACAGGGTCTCAATGTGAACACTGATGCCTGTCAGTCACAATGTGGGACAGGGTCTCAATTTGAAGGGACGCCTGAAAAGCCTTGGAAATGAGGGACTTTCCCATGCAAAGGGGGACGTCTGGTCACGTGTGTGTGTGTGTGTGTGTGTGTGTGTGTGTGTGTGTGTGTGTGTGTGTGTGTGTGTGTGTGTGTGTGTGTGTGTGTGTGTGTGTGTGTGTGTGTGTGTGTGTGTGTGTGTGTGTGTGTGTGTGTGTGTGTGTGTGTGTGTGTGTACCATTTACAGCAACAATGACGTGTTGTGAGTGACATCATCAGTGACATCATCAGTTGTGTACTTTTATCCACATGAATGATTGACACTTTCCTCTTGATTGACAGGATTGACCTGACGGTGGAGGAGTGACGTTTACCGTCTGGACTCATTTCTACAACACTTTAATAAGGTAACACTCTGAGTGACACCTGTCAATCATTACTAATCATTACTAATGCCATTAAATTAAGTTTTATAGATTATAGTAAATGGTGGATGTGCATTACAGGGCTGCCCAAAAGGGAGATATAATCTCCACCTGGCTCGCTGATAACAAACCATCTTTACACCTGGGAAAAACTGAATCCATTCTATTTGGATCAAATAGTAATCTCAGCTAGGCTGATCGCGTCTTGATTAGAGTGCGTGGCAATATTATCACACGAAAAGATTAAATTACCTACCTAGGTTCCATCCTGGAGGCAAATCTTCCCGGTGATTAAAATGGCCACCAACGTCATCAAAAAAAGTCAACCAAAGAACAAGATTCCTTTACAGGATCTCCTCACTGGTCAACAAAAACACCTTGAAGACCCTAACAGGAGCCCTCGTACAAGGTTTCTCTTCCTCCTGGTACCACAGCACCTCAAAGGCCCTTAAAACAAGGCTCCAGACTTCCCAAAACAAACTGGTCAGGCTACTACTTGGCCTCACTCCCCGAACCCACCTCACCCCTGCACACTTTGACAGGCTGGAATGGGCTTAGGGTTGACGACAGAGTACAGCATCTTGCAATGGGTCTGGTCCACATGATTCGATACGGTACCCTCACATGTGCTCCCTGTGTCCCCGCCTAGGGTAGGTACCCTCACATGTTCTCCCCGTGTCCCCTAGGGTAGGTACCCTCACATGTTCTCCCCGTGTCCCCTAGGGTAGATACCCTCACATGTTCTCCCCGTGTCCCCTAGGGTAGGTACCCTCACATGTTCTCCCCGTGTCCCCTAGGGTAGGTACCCTCACATGTTCTCCCCGTGTCCCCTAGGGTAGGTACCCTCACATGTTCTCCCCGTGTCCCCTAGGGTAGGTACCCTCACATGTTCTCCCCGTGTCCCCTAGGGTAGGTACCCTCACATGTTCTCCCCGTGTCCCCTAGGGTAGATACCCTCACATGTTCTCCCCGTGTCCCCTAGGGTAGATACCCTCACATGTTCTCCCCGTGTCCCCTAGGGTAGGTACCCTCACAAAGGGGAAATGAACTGGTCGGAATAACGTGTTCCTTCCACGCGCTACGTCCAACTAGGGAAACTCCCCCCTGTCAGGTGAAAAGAAGCAGCTTGGACTCCTCATGCATAGAAGGAAGCATGAGGTCAGTCCGCTGCCCCCCCAGGTGGTCAGAGTAAGTGTAGCACCCAGGATTATGGCAGGGGTGGGCCACTTTGACGATGGAGAGAGCCATTATATTTCCATACTCACTCCAGAGGACCACATTGCATGCCCAATGTGAATCCTGATGCCTGTCAGTCACAATGTGGGACAGACAGGGTCTCAATGTGAACACTGATGCCTGTCAGTCACAATGTGGGACAGACAGGGTCTCAATGTGAACACTGATGCCTGTCAGTCACAATGTGGGACAGACAGGGTCTCAATGTGAACACTGATGCCTGTCAGTCACAATGTGGGACAGGGTCTCAATGTGAACACTGATGCCTGTCAGTCACAATGTGGGACAGGGTCTCAATGTGAACACTGATGCCTGTCAGTCACAATGTGGGACAGACAGGGTCTCAATGTGAACACTGATGCCTGTCAGTCACAATGTGGGACAGGGTCTCAATTTGAACACTGATGCCTGTCAGTCACAAAGTGGGACAGGGTCTCAATGTGAACACTGATGCCTGTCAGTCACAATGTGGGACAGGGTCTCAATTTGAACACTGATGCCTGTCAGTCACAATGTGGGACAGACAGGGTCTCAATTTGAACACTGATGCCTGTCAGTCACAATGTGGGACAGGGTCTCAATTTGAACACTGATGCCTCTCAGTCACAATGTGGGACAGACAGGGTCTCAATTTGAACACTGATGCCTGTCAGTCACAATGTGGGACAGACAGGGTCTCAATGTGAACACTGATGCCTGTCAATCACAATGTGGGACAGACAGGGTCTCAATGTGAACACTGATGCCTGTCAGTCACAATGTGGGACAGACAGGGTCTCAATGTGAACACTGATACCTGTCAGTCACAATGTGGGACAGGGTCTCAATTTGAAGGGACGCCTGAAAAGTCTTGGAAATGAGGGACTTTCCCACGCAAAGGGGGACGTCTGGTCACGTGTGTGTGTGTGTGTGTGTGTGTGTGTGTGTGTGTGTGTGTGTGTGTGTGTGTGTGTGTGTGTGTGTGTGTGTGTGTGTGTGTGTGTGTGTGTGTGTGTGTGTGTGTGTGTGTGTGTGTGTGTGTGTGTGTGTGTGTACCATTTACAGCAACAATGACGTGTTGTGAGTGACATCATCAGTGACATCATCAGTTGTGTACTTTTATCCACATGAATGATTGACACTTTCCTCTTGATTGACAGGATTGACCTGACGGTGGAGGAGTGACGTTTACCGTCTGGACTCATTTCTACAACACTTTAATAAGGTAACACTCTGAGTGACACCTGTCAATCATTACTAATCATTACTAATGCCATTAAATTAAGTTTTATAGATTATAGTAAATGGTGGATGTGCATTACAGGGCTGCCCAAAAGGGAGATATAATCTCCACCTGGCTCGCTGATAACAAACCATCTTTACACCTGGGAAAAACTGAATCCATTCTATTTGGATCAAATAGTAATCTCAGCTAGGCTGATCGCGTCTTGATTAGAGTGCGTGGCAATATTATCACACGAAAAGATTAAATTACCTACCTAGGTTCCATCCTGGAGGCAAATCTTCCCGGTGATTAAAATGGCCACCAACGTCATCAAAAAAAGTCAACCAAAGAACAAGATTCCTTTACAGGATCTCCTCACTGGTCAACAAAAACACCTTGAAGACCCTAACAGGAGCCCTCGTACAAGGTTTCTCTTCCTCCTGGTACCACAGCACCTCAAAGGCCCTTAAAACAAGGCTCCAGACTTCCCAAAACAAACTGGTCAGGCTACTACTTGGCCTCACTCCCCGAACCCACCTCACCCCTGCACACTTTGACAGGCTGGAATGGGCTTAGGGTTGACGACAGAGTACAGCTCCCTGTGTCCCCGCCTAGGGTAGGTACCCTCACATGTTCTCCCCGTGTCCCCTAGGGTAGATACCCTCACATGTTCTCCCCGTGTCCCCTAGGGTAGGTACCCTCACATGTTCTCCCCGTGTCCCCTAGGATAGGTACCCTCACATGTTCTCCCCGTGTCCCCTAGGGTAGGTACCCTCACATGTTCTCCCCGTGTCCCCTAGGGTAGATACCCTCACATGTTCTCCCCGTGTCCCCTAGGGTAGATACCCTCACATGTTCTCCCCGTGTCCCCTAGGGTAGGTACCCTCACAAAGGGGAAATGAACTGGTCGGAATAACGTGTTCCTTCCACGCGCTACGTCCAACTAGGGAAACTCCCCCCTGTCAGGTGAAAAGAAGCAGCTTGGACTCCTCATGCATAGAAGGAAGCATGAGGTCAGTCCGCGGCCCCCCCAGGTGGTCAGAGTAAGTGTAGCACCCAGGATTATGGCAGGGGTGGGCCACTTTGACGATGGAGAGAGCCATTATATTTCCATACTCACTCCAGAGGACCACATTGCATGCCCAATGTGAACACTGATGCCTGTCAGTCACAATGTGGGACAGACAGGGTCTCAATGTGAACACTGATGCCTGTCAGTCACAATGTGGGACAGACAGGGTCTCAATGTGAACACTGATGCCTGTCAGTCACAATGTGGGACAGACAGGGTCTCAATGTGAACACTGATGCCTGTCAGTCACAATGTGGGACAGACAGGGTCTCAATGTGAACACTGATGCCTGTCAGTCACAATGTGGGACAGGGTCTCAATTTGAACACTGATGCCTGTCAGTCACAATGTGGGACAGACAGGGTCTCAATTTGAACACTGATGCCTGTCAGTCACAATGTGGGACAGGGTCTCAATTTGAACACTGATGCCTTTCAGTCACAATGTGGGACAGACAGGGTCTCAATTTGAACACTGATGCCTGTCAGTCACAATGTGGGACAGACAGGGTCTCAATGTGAACACTGATGCCTGTCAGTCACAATGTGGGACAGACAGGGTCTCAATGCTAACACTGATGCCTGTCAGTCACAATGTGGGACAGACAGGGTCTCAATGTGAACACTGATGCCTGTCAGTCACAATGTGGGACAGGGTCTCAATTTGAAGGGACGCCTGAAAAGTCTTGGAAATGAGGGACTTTCCCACGCAAAGGGGGACGTCTGGTCACGTGTGTGTGTGTGTGTGTGTGTGTGTGTGTGTGTGTGTGTGTGTGTGTGTGTGTGTGTGTGTGTGTGTGTGTGTGTGTGTGTGTGTGTGTGTGTGTGTGTGTGTGTGTGTGTGTGTGTGTGTGTGTGTACCATTTACAGCAACAATGACGTGTTGTGAGTGACATCATCAGTGACATCATCAGTTGTGTACTTTTATCCACATGAATGATTGACACTTTCCTCTTGATTGACAGGATTGACCTGACGGTGGAGGAGTGACGTTTACCGTCTGGACTCATTTCTACAACACTTTAATAAGGTAACACTCTGAGTGACACCTGTCAATCATTACTAATCATTACTAATGCCATTAAATTAAGTTTTATAGATTATAGTAAATGGTGGATGTGCATTACAGGGCTGCCCAAAAGGGAGATAGAATCTCCACCTGGCTCGCTGATAACAAACCATCTTTACACCTGGGAAAAACTGAATCCATTCTATTTGGATCAAATAGTAATCTCAGCTAGGCTGATCGCGTCTTGATTAGAGTGCGTGGCAATATTATCACACGAAAAGATTAAATTACCTACCTAGGTTCCATCCTGGAGGCAAATCTTCCCGGTGATTAAAATGGCCACCAACGTCATCAAAAAAAGTCAACCAAAGAACAAGATTCCTTTACAGGATCTCCTCACTGGTCAACAAAAACACCTTGAAGACCCTAACAGGAGCCCTCGTACAAGGTTTCTCTTCCTCCTGGTACCACAGCACCTCAAAGGCCCTTAAAACAAGGCTCCAGACTTCCCAAAACAAACTGGTCAGGCTACTACTTGGCCTCACTCCCCGAACCCACCTCACCCCTGCACACTTTGACAGGCTGGAATGGGCTTAGGGTTGACGACAGAGTACAGCATCTTGCAATGGGTCTGGTCCACATGATTCGATACGGTACCCTCACATGTGCTCCCTGTGTCCCCGCCTAGGGTAGGTACCCTCACATGTTCTCCCCGTGTCCCCTATAGGGTAGGTACCCTCATTGTTCTCCCCGTGTCCCCTAGGGTAGGTACCCTCACATGTTCTCCCCGTGTCCCCTAGGGTAGATACCCTCACATGTTCTCCCCGTGTCCCCTAGGGTAGGTACCCTCACATGTTCTCCCCGTGTCCCCTAGGGTAGGTACCCTCACATGTTCTCCCCGTGTCCCCTAGGGTAGATACCCTCACATGTTCTCCCCGTGTCCCCTAGGGTAGGTACCCTCACATGTTCTCCCCGTGTCCCCTAGGGTAGGTACCCTCACATGTTCTCCCCGTGTCCCCTAGGGTAGGTACCCTCACATGTTCTCCCCGTGTCCCCTAGGGTAGGTACCCTCACATGTTCTCCCTGTGTCCCCTAGGGTAGGTACCCTCACATGTTCTCCCCGTGTCCCCTAGGGTAGGTACCCTCACATGTTCTCCCCGTGTCCCCTAGGGTAGGTACCCTCACATGTTCTCCCCGTGTCCCCTAGGGTAGGTACCCTCACATGTTCTCCCCGTGTCCCCTAGGGTAGGTACCCTCACATGTTCTCCCCGTGTCCCCTAGGGTAGGTACCCTCACATGTTCTCCCTGTGTCCCCTAGGGTAGGTACCCTCACATGTTCTCCCCGTGTCCCCTAGGGTAGGTACCCTCACATGTTCTCCCCGTGTCCCCTAGGGTAGGTACCCTCACAAAGGGGAAATGAACTGGTCGGAATAACGTGTTCCTTCCACGCGCTACGTCCAACCAGGGAAACTCCCCCCTGTCAGGTGAAAAGAAGCAGCTTGGACTCCTCATGCATAGAAGGAAGCATGAGGTCAGTCCGCTGCCTCCCCAGGTGGTCAGAGTAAGTGTAGCACCCAGGATTATGGCAGGGGTGGGCCACTTTGACGATGGAGAGAGCCATTATATTTCCATACTCACTCCAGAGGACCACATTGCATGCATGTCGTAGCAATTTGCTATATTTGACTTGAAATCCTGAATAATGTTTTGTTATTTTTAATTGGGATCCTGAAAAGTCATTTTAACTAAATACAAATATATTGGACATAAAAAAGACTAAAATTTTTTGTAATACTACTCAGCAAGCTACTAATAAAGTTAAGCGTTATGTTAAACTTTGGCTATTGAAAAATAGCAGATCTACAAACTTGTAGGTCTGCTATTTTTGAAAAATCGTTAAAATGTGCCTCAAATCTTTCAGAAAATTGTCATGATTTAGAAAACTTTTTTTTTTAAATTTCGACGTCAGGCCTGAATGGGTTAATCCGTAACATAATCGGAATCGGCCATATCGGTATCGGATCGGTCTCAAAATAATACAGATTATTTAATCGGTTTTCACCAACAAAAACATTAAAAAATGATTCTACATGTAATGTGTGTACTCATCTCATTCAGTATAGTCAGTTGTGAGAACAGACACAGAGTACATGCTATTTATTTATTGATAGAATACTTTATTATCAGGCTTTGGGCCAAGAAGCCCTTACAGGGCCTATAGGCTTGTTTCCATTGTGGTCCTCTGTAGAATATCGGAATCGGTCAGAATCGGTATCGGCAGGTATGACCCTGCAAATCGGTTATCGGTCATAATTTCATTATCGTGCAGCACTATTATTTTTCGGTGTGTAGATCTTGCTGAGCTGGTCATTTTGAAAGTGTGTCTCAAGTCAAAGTGTGGGGCAGCCCTGATGTACAGTTTACTGTACTGTACTGTACTGTACTGTACTGTACTGTACTGTACTGTACTGTACTGTACTGTACTGTACTGTACTGTACTGTACTGTACTGTACTGTACTGTACTGTACTGTCATCCAATTTACAATGTAGGCTTTTAGCAGACGCTCTTAATCCATAGTGATTTAACATGAAGTTAAGACATCCAGTTATGAACTGTTCACTCTGCTAGTGTGTCAAACTGTACCGGAGCATCAGACTACCCATCACGCTATATGTCTATTGTCTGCACTAACATTACACTGATGAAAAACAAAATAAAACATAAATAAAATAAACTGTGTCTCCACATCATATGAACTGACGAAATGAATTAAAACAATATAAACTAACAGCTCTCAATCCAGCAGACTGAGTGCAGGAATGTTGATATTGTCAATGTTTGCTGTTTAGTTTGTTCTGGTCCAAAACATGGAAGTCTAAAATGTCCACTTATGGATAAGAGTGAATGGATTGGTATAAAACTTACTGAACACCAGTGGTGGAAAAAGTACTCACATGTTTTACTTAAGTAAAAGTACCAATACCGCCTTGTGGAACTACTAAGGGGCGACTCACACCTTTCGATCTAGCATACAACATTGATGCATGCTTGTTGTATGAATGTTGTAAGTGTCATGGCCGCCCCAATGCATTTCCAATGGAAGTCACATGGTTTGATACAACATTTTGGACTACAAGCTGTTGTATGGCTTTCGGCTGTGTTTCGACTGCGCCCCTCCCCCTCATACAACACAAATGTTGTGTCAAACCATGTGACTCCCATTGGAAATGCATTGCGAGCTTGCATCAGCTATACATCTCATACAACAAGCATACAGCAATCTGTTGCGACCGTGTGAGTCGCCCCTAAGTCTGGAATTAAAAATGTACGTTTTGGTGAAAACGTACCAAAAGTAGAAAGTACTCATTATGCAGGATATCCCACAAGTTCATCTTTTGAAACTCTAGCGGATCTACAAGCTCACAATGATCTACAAGCTCACAATGATCTACAAGCTCACAATGCCACGGTGCCGCATTGTGAGCTTGTAGATCTGCTATTTTCAAATGGACGAAATGTATATATAGGGCTGACGTGGGAGTGGCAGCGGTGGCCGAACGGTTTGCGGAGCGGTCTTGATACCGGAAGGTCGCCAGTTCGAATCAGCGGTCCGACACGTTAAAATTACCACCGCTGAAGTGCCCTTGAACAAGGCATTGAACCACTACCATGAAATGTTCTATGAGCAGGGCCTGGCTGTAAACAAGTTCTTGAGCTTAGCCCAGATACCCTGGGTAAATATAGTAATCATTTCATTTCATTCTTCTTGTAGTAATAATCAGAATCTACTAAGTAAAGTAGACTAGAGGTTTCTAATAATTGTAGTGGAGTCAAAGTACAATATCTGCCTCTGAGATGTAGTGGAGTAGAAGTAACATTATTGGAAATTGAAAATACAAATACCTCAAAATTGTACTTACAGTAAATGCAGTTATTGAGTACATGTATACTTTCCACCACTGCTGAGCAGGTTCCATAATGAATGCTCATCACCTTGTCTCTGGCGCCCCCGTCAGGCCAAAGTCTCACACATACATACATGTGTGTCTGGAACAAGCTTCACAAAATGTTTATACATCACTTCTATGACATCATTAGCTCAGTTCTGGACAATGTGTTGTTTTTCTACTATTGTTTATAAATCACTTCTCTGAGGTTCAACTTATGTAACTTAGATAGATGTAGACATAGCACTATTTAGTATACGCATAATTTCATTATATAGATATTCCACTGTTAGGTTCTTAGCTTACGTAGAATCCATGATGACTATTTATATGTATGTGATGTATTACGATGTGTTGTTCTATTGTTCTATTTCTATGTATGTGATGTATTACCATGTGTTGTTCTATTGTTCTATTTCTATGTATTTGATGTATTACCATGGGTTGTTCTATTGTTCTATTTCTATGTATGTGATGTATTACGATGTGTTGTTCTATTGTTCTATTTCTATGTATGTGATGTATTACGATGTGTTGTTCTATTGTTCTATTTCTATGTATGTGATGTATTACCATGTGTTGTTCTATTGTTCTATTTCTATGTATGTGATGTATTACGATTAGAGCTGGGACTCGATTAAAAATTTTAATCTAATTAATCAGAGGCTTTGTAGTTAATTAATCTCGATTAATCGCATTTTAATCGCATATCATTATTTGACCCGAGAACAGTGAGAAAGCTATTTTTTCAAATGGATTTTGGTATACTAGTGAATCAATGAATAGTGAATACATAAGTTTAAGCAATAAAACATTGTTTTTGTAGTAATAATAGGGGTAATAAATTATAATAATATCTCAAATGTAATAATTTATATAAAGCTTTTCTGAGTACACAAAAATGCTTTACAAGGGGGACATGATAAATCAAAAACAACTTTATTAGAGGAAAAACACTAAGGAATTAAATAGATGAAATGGGGTGGGGGCATGTCTCTGAGTGTTTGGGGAATGCATTCCACAGGGTTGGGGGGGGCTTGGTGCAGCAAAGTGACATGACCATAACAAAGCACCTCTGTGTTTCTTCCGTGGACATACAGTAACAGCCATTAACAGATTTTACATTTTATTTGGCCATAACCGTTTAGTTAGAAACCATGTCATCTGGTCGGGTCCTTGAATTGCTACTGGTAGTTGGAATAACGTTAGCTCTGATCCATAGTGTTAGGAGGAAAGTAGGCTTTCACATATTTTGTTGTGCTAAAAACGAGGGGCTGCACAGCCTGCACTTCCGTGGGTGTGAGGGGAAAGGATCAAATGAAGTACCATAGAACTCCTCCTGAGTCCTAACTACACTAAGGACCAGAGCTACTGTTGTTGACGTTAGCTTCCAGGCTAGGCTCGGTGCAACATGTTTCGCATCGAGCCGATACTGGAGGCTTGACGAGGTGCGGTCTTCGGTGATATGCGAATTCTTTATTGAATAATTGCACACAACTGTGCTGTAATCCACGCTATCATCGGATAGCCTTTTAAATCCTATTTCCAATCCACGGGGACAAGCAAAGTGATCTCAGCGGCTTCCCCCGGTCTGGTGAACTGTCTGGTGGTGTTATTGTTCCCCCAATGCTGCTGGGGCATACCATTCTAAAAGGGGGTGGTTTCCACTCCCTGTAACAACGGACACTTCACTCGGTGAACTGGGTGGTGCGCCGGTCCATCTGAAAACTGTCCAGTGACAACGTTCCGCGGTGAAAAAAATAGTGCGATTAAAATGCGTTAATTTTTTTAACGCGTTCATTTTTCTGTAGTTAATTAATCTCAATTAACGCGTTAAAGTCCCGGCCCTAATTACGATGTGTTGTTCTATTGTTCTATTTCTATGTATTTGATGTATTACCATGGGTTGTTCTATTGTTCTATTTCTATGTATGTGATGTATTACGATGTGTTGTTCTATTGTTCTATTTCTATGTATGTGATGTATTACGATGTGTTGTTCTATTGTTCTATTTCTATGTATGTGATGTATTACGATGTGTTGTTCTATTGTTCTATTTCTATGTATGTGATGTATTACCATGTGTTGTTCTTGTTTACTGTAAATCACTCTGGATTAAGAGCATCTGATAAATGCATAAATTGTAAATTAGGTCAGTTCTGGTCAATGTGTTGTTTGTCCTACTCTTATCTTCAACATTGTAACTGTTTTTATGCATTTATCTTGTGTTTTAGTTGAGCTGTCATTACTGATTCATGCTTTATTTATCTTGTGTTTTAGTTGAGCTGTCATTACGGATTCATGCTTTATTTATCTTGTGTTTTAGTTGAGCTGTCATTACGGATTCATGCTTTATTTATCTTGTGTTTTAGTTGAGCTGTCATTAAGGATTCATGCTTTATTTATCTTGTGTTTTAGTTGAGCTGTCATTACTGATTCATGCTTTATTTATCTTGTGTTTTAGTTGAGCTGTCATTACGGATTCATGCTTTATTTATCTTGTGTTTTAGTTGAGCTGTCATTACTGATTCAAGCTTTATTTATAATTAGTGATTTATTGGTGACTGCTGTGTTTCTATTGTATTCTTACCACGGCTGTCCCTCGTTGTTCTCTGAGTTTAAATAGAGGTTATAATGATACTGTATGGTTTATTAATGTCATTAATATATATATTAATGATGATTATTATTATAGGTGTTTCCAGTTCGCTACAATGTGGAAACGTGACGTTGGCTCAGAATGGAGGAAACAACAGAGAGGGATTCAGACCAGCAGCTCTTCAGCAGGTGAAACTGTGTGTGTGTGTGTGTGTGTGTGTGTGTGTGTGTGTGTGTGTGTGTGTGTGTGTGTGTGTGTGTGTGTGTGTGTGTGTGTGTGTGTGTGTGTGTGTGTGTGTGTGTGTGTGTGTGTGTTATTAAAAAAAAGTCTCATCTGTGATCTTTATCAACATTGTTTATTTTTCCAACCAGGGAAGAACAGCGTTCCGTCAGAACTGAGCATTGTTCTGATCGGGGGAAGACATGGATTTGAACCCAGTGGAAAGAGTTCAGTAGGAAACATCATCCTGGGCAGAGAGGCTTTTAGAACAAACACATTCACATCTCAGAGTGTCATGAGACAAGAGTTAGTGTCAGGGAGACAGGTCAGTGTGGTCGACACTCCAGGATGGAGTTCTGATCTACCCCTAGATCTGACCCCAAAACTGACCCAGTTAGAAATCCAACGGAGTGTGAGTCTGTGTCCTCCAGGACCACATGCCTTTGTCCTAGTGGTCAGATTGGACCCCCCATATGTAGGAACAGGGATGTCAGCAGAGGAACATGTGAGATTCCTCCTCAGTGACACAGTGTGGAAACACGCTATTGTGGTGTTCACTGTAGCTGATAAAAACAACATGAGACCTGATCTCATTAGATCTTACTCTGATTTAATATATCTCACAGAGAAATGTGAAGGTCGCTTCCATGTCCTTGACATCAGTGACAGAGGAGATGGTGGTCAGGTCACAGAGCTGCTGCAGAAGGTAGATCAGATTGTCCAGAGTAATGGTGGTCACTATGAGACAGAAGAACACGTCTCAGAGGAACTGAAGGAGAAGGAGAGAACTATCAGAAGAAGAGCAGAACAAAGGAGGACACACGCCCAGAAACAACCAACTGGACCTCCAAAACACATTGGTAAGTGTTGTTTTGTTTACTTTGCTTCAGTTACAATTGGCTATTTATTCTAAATTGCATGTTTCTGGAGGAGACTGTACAGTTTGTTTGTTGTTTCATTAAAAATAAATAGATTTATTTTGGACCCGTTGTTTGGAAACAGTGGTTTAACCCTTTAAAACCAGGAGAGCATCTGTGTCATTTTAGTGTTGGCTATTCAAAAAATCTGATCTACAAGCCCGTCACTTTGTGCCGCGCTGCAAGCCTGTAGATCAGTTATTTTTAACAATCGTGAAAGTGTTGGAAACATATTATTATTATTTATTTTTTAACTCAAATGTTCCCTCCTGGGGGTCCCTGGCACTAAACATCTTCAGATGGGGGTCCCTGGCACTATACATCTTCAGATGGGGGTCCCTGGCACTATACATCTTCAGATGGGGGTCCCTGGCACTATACATCTTCAGATGGGGGTCCCTGTCACTAAACATCTTCAGATGGGGGTCCCTGGCACTATACATCTTCAGATGGGGGTCCCTGTCACTAAACATCTTCAGATGGGGGTCCCTGGCACTATACATCTTCAGATGGGGGTCCCTGTCACTAAACATCTTCAGATGGGGGTCCCTGGCACTATACATCTTCAGATGGGGGTCCCTGTCACTAAACATCTTCAGATGGGGGTCCCTGGCACTATACATCTTCAGATGGGGGTCCCTGTCACTAAACATCTTCAGATGGGGGTCCCTGGCACTATACATCTTCAGATGGGGGTCCCTGTCACTAAACATCTTCAGATGGGGGTCCCTGGCACTATACATCTTCAGATGGGGGTCCCTGTCACTAAACATCTTCAGATGGGGGTCCCTGGCACTATACATCTTCAGATGGGGGTCCCTGTCACTAAACATCTTCAGATGGGGGTCCCTGGCACTATACATCTTCAGATGGGGGTCCCTGTCACTAAACATCTTCAGATGGGGGTCCCTGTCACTAAACATCTTCAGATGGGGGTCCCTGTCACTATACATCTTCAGATGGGGGTCCCTGGCACTATACATCTTCAGATGGGTGTCCCTGGCACTATACATCTTCAGATGGGGGTCCCTGTCACTAAACATCTTCAGATGGGGGTCCCTGTCACTATACATCTTCAGATGGGGGTCCCTGGCACTATACATCTTCAGATGGGTGTCCCTGGCACTATACATCTTCAGATGGGGGTCCCTGTCACTATACATCTTCAGATGGGGGTCCCTGGCACTATACATCTTCAGATGGGGGTCCCTGACACAGTTTAAAACATGTTTTGACAACTACTGGTTAGAAGGAATTTGTAGAATCGTTCTCAGGTGTTCAAGGGTTAAACATGCTAAAATCTAAAAGTTTCCCAAAATAGTGAAAATAGAAGATCTACAAGCTCACAACTCGCCTCGTGTTGGATCCCCAGTTCAAATATGATTATGTTGGGGGGTCCCCATTGAAATATGATTATTTTGGGGGGTCCCCAGTTGAAATATGATTTTTTTGGGGGGTCCCCCAGTTCAATATGATTATTTTGGGGGGTCCCCAGTTGAAATATGATTATTTTGGGGGTCCCCAGTTCAATATGATTATTTTGGGGGTCCCCAGTTCAATTTAATTATTTTGGGGGGTCTGAATCACTGGTTTTGTTGAGGAAAAAATTATTATAAAAACATATAAAGGTGAATAGCCGATCTACAAGCTCACAACACGGTGCAACATGACACGTTGTGAGCTTGTAGATCAGCTATTTCCCCAGAATAGGGTTAATGTGGTTAAGCACTTTATACTTCATCATTATGACAAATAGCGAAAATAGCCGATCTACAAGTTCACAACGCGTTGCAATGGGACGCATTGTGAGCTTGTAGATCAGCTATCTTCATTTTTTTGGCGAACTTTTTTTTAACAATAACATTTCACCAACAAATAAAATTGTAGATCTTCTATTTTCACTACTGTAGTGTGAAGCAGGTCGTTATATAACAGCAACAATGTATTTTGTAATGTGACAAATGTGAAAACAGCTGATTTACAAGCTCACAATGTGTCATGTTGAGAAGCAATATGAGCTTGTAGATCGGCTATTTTAGCTTTTAAAACAAAAACAAAAACGTTGAAGATGTTGTTAAACAAAGTGAAAGTAAACAATGTTTTCTCTGACAGGACGGACCGACCTCAGGATTGTGGTGTTGGGAAGGTGGGAGTCTGGGAAGAGTTCAGCAGGAGACACCATTCTGACAGGAGGTGGTTTTCAAACTGAACTGAGGTCAGTGCAGTGTGAGGTGAGACAGGGCAGCGTAGCAGGGAGACATGTGACAGTGGTGGACTCACCAGGCTGGTACTACAACCGTCCACTACAGGACACCTCAGAGATGGACAGACTGGAGATCCAGGACAGTGTGTGTCTCTGTCCTCCTGGACCACATGCTGTTCTTCTGGCCGTTCCTCTTCGTGAAGCATTCACCAAAGCACAGAGAGTAGCATTAGAGGAACACATGAGCCTTCTGCCACAGAGCCTCTGGAGTAACTCTATAGTTCTGTTCACCTATGGAGACCGTCTGGGAGAACGAAGCATTGAGCAGCACATTGAGGCTGAAGGAGAAGACCTCCGCTGGCTTGTTGAACGATGTGGGAACAGGTACCATGTCTTCAACAACAAGAAGAGAGATGTCAGTCAGGTCACACAGCTTCTGGAGAAGATAGATGAGATGTTGTCAGGAAACACAGGTGGACACTGTGAAGTTGATGGAGACGTTTGTGAGAAGAGGTCAGCGAGGAAGAGGAAGATGGAGGAACGTGTCCAGACACTGACCAGGAAACTGACCGCTCTGAACACTCTGCCTGAAGGTAGTCTGTCTGTCTGTCTGTCTGTCTGTCTGTCTGTCTGTCTGTCTGACTACATCTAAAATTAGAGGAACTGAGAGAATAAACATCAGTAAAGCAGCAACTCATAAAGTATTTATGTAAATATTGTATTGATTTTTGGTTTGTATTCTCAATGTTAATGAATTAATGTTATTAATAATTCATATAACTCTAAATTCATATAACGCTGAATTTCACCAGTGTTAAGTAGCACAATGTGTCACATCGCAACACGTTGAGAGCTTGTAGATCGGCTATTTTTGAACAAAGTAACCAGTAACTAAAACTGTAAAATAATAACTGTAGTGAAGTAAAAGTATAATATTTCCCTCTGAGATGTAGTGGAGTAGAATTATGACGTATCAAAATGGTAAAGTAAAACTACCTCACATGTGTACTCACTAAGTACATCACCTGAGTAAATGTACTTAGTTACTTTACACCAGTGGTTCTCAAAGTGGGGTCCGGGGACCCCCAGGGGTCCTTGAGGGGGTTCCAGGAGGTCCCACTGCAACATGTTCCATATGTTATACGTTGGTTAGTCATTAATAGTCACTTTGTGCTGCGCTGTGTGTGTGTGTGTGTGTGTGTGTGTGTGTGTGTGTGTGTGTGTGTGTGTGTGTGTGTGTGTGTGTGTGTGTGTGTGTGTGTGTGTGTGTGTGTGTGTGTGTGTGTGTGTGTGTGTGTGTGTGTGTGTGTGTGTGTGTGTCAGGAGAACGTCAGAGTCTATCAGATGTCAGGTTGGTGTTGGCTGGAGGGAAGCAGGCTGACAGGGACACAGCTGGAAACCGTATTCTGCAGCAGGATGTGTTTACAGAAACTCTATGGAAGGTGAGTAATAATTATGATCTGAATGAGATGTTATAATGAATGATCTCACAGTAAACACTAAAGACATTTAATATAAATGTTTTATGATGATAATGTGAAAGTATCTGCTGTCATGAATGTTGAACCACTTCCACCCTGGTGTCCTAATCATTTTACATACCCCCCCCCCCCCCCCCCCCCCGTCACTATATTGCTCACAACCTGTCACTTATAGGGACACATTGTGAGCTTGTAGATGATGATCTGCTATTTTCGAAAAGCCAAAACATGAAATAGGGCATTACACCCTTCAGAGCCTTTCTCACAGATTTACCCCTTATGACTAAACGTTTTGGCCATTTCTTTAAGTGTAGTAGAAGTAATAATTATCAAACCATTTAACAAGTACATTTTTCTGTGATCTGTATTAGCTAACTGTCACTGTTAGCTATTCTGTTTAATTACATATAGTATCTCTATTCCGATAGTGATTATTAATTAAGACTAACATACAGTAAACCTCATTATTATTATTATTATTATTATTACTATTATTATGACTAACATACAGTAAACCTCATATTCCAGGAGTTTAAAACCCAGCCTAAACTGACAGAATGTGTCAGACAACAGAGACGAGTTGCTGACAGAACAGTGAGTGTGGTGATGTGTCCAGACTGGTCGACTACACCTCCATCCCAGAAGACCAAAGACGTCCTTCTACACGGTGTGACTCTGTGTTCTCCTGGACCCCACGCTGTCCTGGTGACGGTCGATGTCGAGTCCAGATTCTGTGAAGCTGACAGGAGATCAGTGGAGGAACACATGGAGCTGCTGGGGGACACAGTCTGGAGACACGCTCTGGTTCTGTTCATGTGGGGATACTGGCTGGGAGGGAGACGTGTTGAGGAGTACATCGAGTCTGAAGGAGAACCTCTGAGGAGGATCCTGGAGAAATGTGGCTACAGGTACCATGTTCTACATGGTGTCAAGTGGGACATTTCAGAGGTAACACAGCTGATGGAGAAAACAGAAGACATGGTGACGAGGAACAGAGGACACTTCAAGGTGGGACATGAGACAAACATGACACTGTTTGAAAGACTGAAAATAAATAAAACATTTACTGCTGAAGAATGATAAGATAATGTATTAATCCCTGTGGGGGAATTCAGATGTCTAGCAGTAAGTGTAAAACACAAGACGGGTACAGATGAGAGTAGAGAGATAAGAAATATAAATAGAAGCCGTTAACAAAGACATGGTAATAATATGAGTTGAGAAACAAAATAGGGTACGACAATATTGTAATTCAGCGATTTGATCTGGAAAGTTTAGTTTAGGAAATGTGTGCCCTGTGAACTACCTTGAATTAAACAGTGTCTGACGTGTAGAAGTGAGGATGGAATATCACATTTCATACAGATAGTGTGCGTCTGTGCGTGCGTGTGTGTGCGTGTGTGGGTGCGTGTGTGTGCGTGTGTGGGTGCGTGTGTGTGCGTGTGTGGGTGCGTGTGTGTGGGTGCGTGTGGGTGCGTGTGGGTGCGTGTGTGGGTGCGTGTGGGTGCGTGTGTGGGTGCGTGTGTGGGTGCGTGTGGGTGCGTGTGTGTGCGTGTGGGTGCGTGTGCGTGTGTGGGTGCGTGTGTGTGCGTGTGTGGGTGCGTGTGTGTGCGTGTGTGGGTGCGTGTGGGTGCGTGTGTGTGCGTGTGTGGGTGCGTGTGTGTGCGTGTGTGGGTGCGTGTGTGTGCGTGTGTGGGTGCGTGTGTGTGCGTGTGTGGGTGCGTGTGGGTGCGTGTGTGTGCGTGTGTGGGTGCGTGTGTGTGCGTGTGTGGGTGCGTGTGTGCGTGTGTATATCCTGCAGACTGAATTCTACATACTGACCCATAACCCACGTGGGACGTGTCTGATCATCAACAACGAGATATTCTCTGGGAAGCCGAGCGATCGACCAGGAACTCTGAAAGACGAGGGTTTGTACCCTTGCTTTAGTAATCAGATCTAATTAGTTACTGATAGTCAGTCAATAAAGGCCTTTGCTTTAGTGATCAGATCTAATTAGTTACTGATAGTCAGTCAATAAAGGCCTTTGATCAAAGTCTACATTTGTCTATATTTCACATGCTTTGATGATATATAAAAACGCGATCTATCTCCTCCCTCTCTCTCTCTCTCTCTCTCTCTCTCTCTCTCTCCTCATGGTGTCACACAGAGGAACTGAGAAAGGTGTTCTCCAAGCTGGGCTTTGAGGTGGAGGTACGCACCAACCAGACAGCGAATGACATCCGTCGTGTGTTGAAAGAACTGGGAGGACAGGATTTCAGGGAGGCAGATGCTTTGGTATGAGGTGTTCTTCTCCACAGGTGTCAGTATTTTACTGTGCATTGGCCTGTTTCCACACATTGATTCTGCCTCTCTGACATCAGGTGGTGTGTGTGCTGTCTCACGGCAACAAGGGATGCGTGTTGGGTTCGGATGGTAAGGAGGTGTTGCTCAAAAAACTGATGGAGCCCTTCAGAAGCAGGAACGCACCCACCTTGGCAGGGAAGCCCAAGCTGTTCTTCATCCAGGCGTGCCAGGGGAGCGACTCCCAGCAGGGGGTGTTGCTGCCACCCCCGACACCCAGCGGGGGACAGGACGACACACTACAGGAAGACTCTGTCTCGTTACACCAGGAAATGGTTCCAGACGACGCAGACTTCCTGATGGGCATGTCGACCGTGGAGGATTGCAAAGCATTCCGGAACATTAAGAATGGTTCCATCTACATCCAGGAGCTGTGCAGACAGCTTGAAAGAGCAGCAGTCAGGTGAGACGGAGCTTTCACTGATCAGTGGATCAAAAACAATACATGTTTCTGTTCTTAGTTCTTAACTGGATATTTCACTTAAAAAAAACTTTTGGTAATTTCATCGTCTACTCAGGCTTATGTGAACACCACAGACAGTTTTTAAGTTGCTCGATTCAGTATTTAGATATTTGATATTAATTTTAGCTGCCCCGCCCCCTTCTATATAATCCCATTGTAACAGAAAATACCTGCGTCCTTTTTTCTGGTGACTGATAATGAGATTTTATTTCATTTACCGTTTTCAAAAGAATTAAAGGGATATCCCATTTATTTATTTTGTTTACAAAATAAGCCAATGGGAGGAGAGTACCAATAGATTATTTTATCAATCCAGTGATAAAATCAATACAGTAATTCAAAGTTTTACATTTACAAAATGCAATACAACATCTACATAACATGTCAAAGGGGACATGATTTATTCACTAAGACAAAATAAATGTCATGAACACTAATCAGGGGTGAATTTCACCCGGCCAATTATATATTTGTAGTTTTCATAATGTTGCTGATGTCTGAGGTGGGCGGGTCTTTCAGTACCTTCATGATGCTCAGTGACATCATAATGTTGCTGATGTCTGAGGTGGGCGGGTCTTTCAGTACCTTCATGATGCTCAGTGACATCATAATGTTACTGATGTCTGAGGTGGGCGGGTCTTTCAGTGCCTTCATGATGCTCAGTGACATCATAATGTTGCTGATGTCTGAGGTGGGCGGGTCTTTCAGTACCTTCATGATGCTCAGTGACATCATAATGTTGTTGATGTCGTTGTTGAGGTGGGCGGGTCTTTCAGTACCTTCATGATGCTCAGTGACATCATACTGTTGCTGATGTCTGAGGTGGGCGGGTCTTTCAGTACCTTCATGATGCTCAGTGACATCATAATGTTGCTGATGTCTGAGGTGGGCGGGTCTTTCAGTACCTTCATGATGCTCAGTGACATCATAATGTTGCTGATGTCTGAGGTGGGCGGGTCTTTCAGTACCTTCATGATGCTCAGTGACATCATAATGTTACTGATGTCTGAGGTGGGCGGGTCTTTCAGTACCTTCATGATGCTCAGTGACATCATAATGTTACTGATGTCTGAGGTGGGCGGGTCTTTCAGTACCTTCATGATGCTCAGTGACATCATACTGTTGCTGATGTCTGAGGTGGGCGGGTCTTTCAGTACCTTCATGATGCTCAGTGACATCATAATGTTGCTGATGTCTGAGGTGGGCGGGTCTTTCAGTACCTTCATGATGCTCAGCCAAGAGGAGAATTAGCAAGAGAGGCCAACTTTGCTTTACTTCCTGTATCTGCGTGAGGTGGGCGGTAACATTATTAGGAGACAGGAAGAATGTTGGAGTCTATTCATTTCCAATGGGAGAGTGAACGTGAACACAGCTTCTGAACCATTCCTTAACTCCATGGTCACTGAACTAAATACTGGACCAAATCATCACAAGGCACACAATATTTACAAGATATTCATAGTAAAATGGCTTCTTTTAGCGAGACAAATCAGGAGAAAATCTACTTTGTTAATGACATTTCTTTATCCCAGCAACAAACTCTCGCGAGATTTGAGATGAGTCTGGAAGCCTCTCTCTGTCCATCTGCAATTTCACGGACAACACATAGGGGGCTCTGACCCCATATTTAAGATGATAATATGTGAATATTAAAATGTGAAATGAATGGACATAAAACGATTAGAAATTATCCTTATGTGCCCAAATTAGAGCTGGCATACTTGGTTTGCATATTGAGACAGGCAGATATGCAGGCACGGTTGAGGAGGATAGATTATGTAGTGTGTGATCTAAAGGAAATTGAAAATGAAAAGCATTTCGTTTTTTATTGTCCATTCTACAACTCTATTAGGGAGAGATAGATCCAAATCATGAATTTATATTGTTGGAGGACTTCGAGAAACTAAAACAACTATTTCAAAAGTACACCTTGTCAGTTGTTTTCAATGTACTTTGTTAAATGACTTGTCAGTGTTGTTGTCTTCTTCTTCTATCAGGTTTCATGGCGGTTGGCAAACCTAAATGGTGCATTACCGCCACCTACTAGACTGAGTGTGGAAACAGTGTTGTTGTCAGGGGGGGAGGGTGGAGGTCGGGGAGAAGCAAACCACGCCTACTATATTTAGGAGAACATTTGTAGGCTTTGTGTACCATTTCGCCTCTAGTGGCTCCAATGAAGTTGGCCCATCTTCATACATAAACCATCTTTGTGCTCAGTGACATCATAATGTTACTGATGTCTGAGGTGGGCGGGTCTTTCAGTACCTTCATGATGCTCAGTGACATAATGATGTCTGACGTGGGCGGGTCTTTCAGTACCTTCATGATTCTCAGTGACATCATAATGTTGCTGATGTCAGAGGTGGGCGGGTCTTTCAGTACCTTCATGATGCTCAGTGACATCATAGAAGGTAGGTTTGTTTCCTCCAGTGAAATCGGTTCTCCGCATTTAACCCCATGTCTTGGATCGGTGAGCCACAGTTTCAGGGCGGACACTCTAACCACAAAGGCCACAAGCCGTCTGGTGAAATACACATCTGTGAAATGTCCTAAATGTCGACCTGTTCTACTCCACTGTTTCCTGACAGCGGAGAAGACATTCTCAGCGTCCTGACGGCCGTGAACCGGGAGGTGGGCAGAACACAGACGAACATACAAATGCCAGAAAGCCGTAACACCCTGACCAAGACACTCGTCCTCAAATTCATCTGAGACAGCGAGACCGTACAGCTTCCAAGTATGACCACACGTTGACCATTTCTCTACTAGATGCTTCATATTAGTTTCGTTTATGAAGTGGGAAGTCTCGTCTTGTTTTTAAAAGTGCCTTAAACCATAATCATGACTTGTCAGTGACGTATCACGGACACAAAGCAATAACACACAGCTGAATTCGGCGATTGACCAATCAGAATCAAGCATTCAACCAAGCCGTGTAATAATGACAAATAAACCTTCTTGATTCTATGACCATATTAATATTACTATAAGGAAATGTACCTGATCTTTGGAGTTTGGGTTCAAAGGTCACAAGTATAATCTCCAGGGAGCTTTAGGTGAAGTTAGAGACCTTTTATGTCGACATTCTTCAATTCATGTTTTATTTCTTTTTCTCACACCTGTGATTGATATAAACTGATCTAAGGAGTTGATTATAGTCTTCTTTTGTTTTTTTACTAAACGGAAACCAGCCAATCAGAATGAAGGAATGAGACTAGCTGTTTTCAACCTACCCTAAAGGACCAGATACAACTAAAGGATGTCTCCTTTAGTTGTTTGTTTTGTATTTTTTTGTATTTTTCTATAATGTATATACAGTAGATTATGTAACTTTTGAAAATGTTAATTTTGGTTCATGTTTGGGTCATGGTCGAGGCTACATTGTTTTTTTTGTTTTTTTAAATCACACTTGTGTGAAGTGAGCAGTGCCTATAATCATAATGATGACGTATGGTGATGTCGACAGACAGACAGACAGACAGACAGACAGACAGACAGGGCTGTCCATTGGAGCGGCTGCACTGCTCAAAATGTATTTTCATTGGATTGTTCCGTTT
This sequence comes from Electrona antarctica, assembly GCF_951216825.1. Taxonomy (NCBI): domain Eukaryota; kingdom Metazoa; phylum Chordata; class Actinopteri; order Myctophiformes; family Myctophidae; genus Electrona; species Electrona antarctica. The sequence continues at coordinate 120,903 of NW_027637035.1, read as the reverse complement.
TTATTTCTGATATGGATCTCCCCTGGGTCTGAAATAAAGGATAATTGAATTAAATCTTATTGAATTATTGGAATTAGACAATGTTGTTTTGGAAATGTATTCTGTAAGGTTATAATTTACAACTCTGGCATTGAGCAGATGCTCTTAATCCAGAGCGATTTACAGTAAGCAAGCAAGAACAACACAAGGTAATACATCATGTTTTACATCATGTTGTACATCACATTGTACATCATGTTGTACATCATGTTGTACATCACATTGTACATCATGTTGTACATCACATTGTACATCACATTGTACATCATGTTGTACATCATGTTGTACATCACATTGTACATCACATTGTACATCATGTTGTACATCACATTGTACATCACGTTGTACATCATGTTGTACATCATGTTGTACATCACATTGTACATCATGTTGTACATCACATTGTACATCACATTGTACATCATGTTGTACATCATGTTGTACATCACATTGTACATCACATTGTACATCACGTTGTACATCATGTTGTACATCATGTTGTATGCTGGTGGTATGTAAATCATTGGACCAGCCTACACGTGACACATGGTGGCCATCGACTGGGTTAGGATCAGGGCTGGGAGAGAGAGGGCCACTATAGTTCCACACTCACTCCAGAGGACCACTATAGTTCCACACTCACTCCAGAGGGGCACTATAGTTCCACACTCACTCCAGAGGGCCACTATAGTTCCACACTCACTCCAGAGGGCCACTATAGTTTCACACTCACTCCAGAGGGCCACTATAGTTTCACACTCACTCCAGAGGGCCACTATAGTTCCACACTCACTCCAGAGAGCCATTATAGTTCCACACTCACTCCAGAGGGTCACTATAGTTCCACACTCACTCCAGAGGGCCACTCTAGTTCCACACTCACTCCAGAGGGCCACTATAGTTCCACACTCACTCCAGAGGGCAACTATAGTTCCACACTCACTCCAGAGGGCCACTATAGTTCCACACTCACTCCAGAGGGTCACTATAGTTCCACACTCACTCCAGAGGGCGACTATAGTTCCACACTCACTCCAGAGGGGCCACAGTGCATATTACTGTCGTAGCAATAATAGCCGATCTACAAGCTCTAAACGCGTCGCAATGCGACACGTTTTGAACTATTTGAATTGAAATCCTGAACTATTTTCTGCTATTTTTTTTATTGGAAACGTGAAAAGGAACATTTTTTATTTAACTTCAAAATGCCTTTAATTATAGTCATGTTAACTATATGAGAAAAAAAGAAAACAGAAAGAACATTGGACATAAAAAAATACTAACATTTGAATACTACTCATTAAGCTCATCTACATTTAGACTGAAGTCATTAAATTGCGTCATGTTTGGAACTGTAACAGCTGAAATCAACACTATATCAGTATTCTGATATTAACCTGAGGGCAGTGGACTTTGTTCTCCCAACTCCACGACCTCTGACCTCTCTGTTCTCTCCTCCAGATACCATGACCTCTGACCTCTCTGTTCTCTCCTCCAGATACCATGACCTCTGACCTCTCTGTTCTCTCCTCCAGATACCATGACCTCTGACCTCTCTGTTCTCTCCTCCAGATATCATGGCCTCCTGCAGGAGAAAACTGACACACTGATTTTATTTTTATTTTTTTACACACCATTAAAATGTTCTTATTTTGATCATAAATAAGACCCAATTACTGAATGTCAGTCTCAGGGCTTTCTTCAGAATATGACAGTTATTTAAACTACGACACGATACATTATTATTATTATTATTACTAATGGGCCTCTTTGTGGACAGGACATTTATTTTTTATTTTGTTTTAATGTTTTTTTTGTGGCTTTCGCCATTATTGTATATTTCTTATGGAGGGACAGAGTAGGCTGACAGGAAATGGGGAGAGAGATGGGGGGGGGGGGGGGGGGGGGGGGTGCATGGCATGCAGTGAGGGCCGTCGGGATCGGGAGTCGAACCCGCGGCACACTGCCGGACTGGGTTACCAGCCAAGATGCCTGGACCGCTGAGCCACGGCCCAGGCCTTTGTGGACACCCTTAACTCTGAGAGTGTACAGATGGAACCAAATGGACCCGTAACGACCACACCAAGCTGTTTGACTTGGCTAATTAAAGTATAAATCAAAAGCATGATTGTACAGTTACACACAAAATATCACATTTATAAAAGAATACATTTGTTGTGAGTTGGTCTTGGAGGGTATTTATTAAACTAATCGTGGTTTTCAACCCTTTATTTATTTATTTATTGGGCCACGGACCACCATTTGATTTTGTTATTGATTGTTGGATAATATTGTGTCCATAATTCCATGCTGCGTTGATGTTGGTACCATTAGGAGACATAACAGGCAAACGTTGATCGAAATAATTCTGGTACAGTCCTTGTAAATTAATTAAGTAATCCAAATGGTTTAATTGTACACTCTCTAGAGTTTACAGATCTCATAAGGGTCCATTTGGTTACCAACTCTCCATCATTCATCTGCAGGGACCACCTGGAACCCCCTCAAGGACCACTGGTTGAAATCCACTGTTTTAAACCATCCTGGTTCTAATGCCATAGTCTGTAGGATGATGATGATGTTCAGGAGAACCTGTTGTCTTTTACCAGTCCTGTGCTGCCATCTAGTGGTGTAAAAAGGACTCGTTGCTCACACATTCATAAAGCTACTTGCGTCTTAATTTACCATCATATAGGTCTACTGTACATACAACATCCTACTGTACATACAACATCCTACTGTACACAACATCCTACTGTACACACAACATCCTACTGTACACACAACATCCTACTGTACACACAACATCCTACTGTACATACAACATCCTACTGTACATACAACATCCTACTGTACACACAACATCCTACTGTACACACAACATCCTACTGTACACACAACATCCTACTGTACATACAACATCCTACTGTACACACAACATCCTACTGTACACACAACATCCTACTGTACATACAACATCCTACTGTACATACAACATCCTACTGTACACACAACATCCTACTGTACACACAACATCCTACTGTACATACAACATCCTACTGTACATACAACATCCTACTGTACACACAACATCCTACTGTACATGATCCTACTGTACATACAACATCCTACTGTACATACAACATCCTACTGTACACACAACATCTATAATAAAGGTTTATTAACTGATCTTATCTTTCTGACCTCATCTTGTGTCAATTAAGTAATTATGAGCATTTATATTTCTACACAAAGAGATCAACATTATGCAGATTCAGAATTCCATGACACATTAATTCATATTTTTGGTATGAAGGTAAACTGGCTCAATAATATAGAATAAGACATTGTGTGCATGTGCATGCGCGTGCGTGCGTGCGTGCGCGTGTGTGAGTGCGTGTGTGTGCGCGTGTGTGCGTGCGTGGCTTGTGAATCCACACGTGCGGATGATGATTGATCAGAATAGTTTTATACTATTTATGATTGAATGGATCAAAGCAGAAATTAGTAACACATTCATTCAGATTAATATTGTAAGCATAACGATATTGTATCATGGTGCTATTTGGCCATAACTCCCTCCTCTGAGGGAGCTACCTTTGGGGAAGGGGGTTGTTGCCCAGACTGGTGAACCGTGGGTCATGGGTTCAATAGTGGGTGAAATGTTACAATGGTAATATGTTGTAAAACAATGAGTAATGGTAATATTTAGTAATGTTTTCACCTTTACAAAAATATAATATTTTTTCTTTACCACTTGCACCACAGCAAACCTATTCTGGGGGAACATTCACCAAAAGCAGCTGATCTATTACAAGCCCACAAGCGGTCATGATGAGGTTGTGCAGCCTATTTTGGTTCTTTGATTTTGTATATAGTGCTTAAATTAGTCCTTTAATGCAGACCGATTAAAACAAGCCAACATAAACCCATAATAATTGAATAAGTGTGGCAAAAATCTGTTTGTGATCAGATTGACTGGTTAACGAACAGTAAAGACATCAGGATTAGGTTAAACATGGCTGTTAGCCTGGTCCGGAGCAGGCTAAGTCCACAGCATTAGTTTCCATGGTAACTAGTGCAGCATTGCTTTCATGAAACTGAATCAAGCCTCAACATATCCAGGTTAACTGGTAAACTTAATCTGGCAAGATTAACCATCTTTCATGAAACCGGTTAATCGCTGATCCAGGATATATTAAGCCAGGATATCTGTTAAATCCCGGTTTTAAGTTTGGTGAAACGGGCCCCAGGTCCAGAGTAACATGGATTACTGTTATAGAGTGACATATATTACTGTTATAGAGTAACATAGATTACTGTTATAGAGTGACATATATTACTGTTATAGAGTAACATAGATTACTGTTATAGAGTGACATGTAAATTATGTAACATACCTGTGACTTTAAAAGAAGCCTTAAGCTCAGACAAGTCAAAAGAGTGGGTCCATGCGATGGATGAGGAAATGCAATCGCTTAAAGAGAACAACACATTTACCTTAACCAATTTACCTGAGCGTATAAGAAAGCAGTGGGGGGTAGATGGGTCTTTAAGCAGAACATTGATGGGTCTGAAAAATACAAGGCCAGATATGTGGCTAAAGGATACAGTCAAAAGATGGGAGTTGACTATGAGGAGACCTTTTCTCCTACAGCTAATTTGACCAGTGTCAGAGTGTTGATGCAGAAAGCAGCACAGGAAAACCTGATTCTGCACCAAATGGATGTTAAAACTGCCTACTTGAATGAACCTATAGACTGTGAGATCTATATGGAACAACCAGAGGGTTACGGTCCTACTTGAATGCACCTATAGACTGTGAGATCTATATGGAACAACCAGAGGGTTACGGTCCTACTTGAATGCACCTATAGACTGTGAGATCTATATGGAACAACCAGAGGGTTACGGTCCTACTTGAATGCACCTATAGACTGTGAGATCTATATGGAACAACCAGAGGGTTACGGTCCTACTTGAATGCACCTATAGACTGTGAGATCTATATGGAACAACCAGAGGGTTACGAGGTCCTACTTGAATGCACCTATAGACTGTGAGATCTATATGGAACAACCAGAGGGTTACGGTCCTACTTGAATGCACCTATAGACTGTGAGATCTATATGGAACAACCAGAGGGTTACGAGGTCCTACTTGAATGCACCTATAGACTGTGAGATCTATATGGAACAACCAGAGGGTTACGGTCCTACTTGAATGCACCTATAGACTGTGATCTATATGGAACAACCAGAGGGTTACGAGGTCCAATCCAACAACAATGAAAAACTAGAAAGATCATTTTATGGGCTAAAACAATCTGGCAGAAATCGGAACAAGGTTCTACATGAATACCTGACCCAAATTCATTTTGTACAAAATCAAGCCGATCATTGTGTTTACACCAGAGAAACAGAACATGAAAAGGTGTTAATGGTAATATGGGTTGATGACTTGATCATTGCTGCAAGTGATGAAAATGCTCTGAGAGATGTGAAGAACAAGCTTGCATCAAGGTTCAAAATGAAGGATTTGGGCAGACTTAGACATTTTCTAGGCATTGATTTTAACCAGATTGATGACTGTGTGAAAATGTCTCAAGCCAAGTATGTGGGGAAAAAATCATAGAAAGGTTTGACATGCAAGATTGCAAGCCCAGGTCAACACCTAGTGAACAAAAACTAAACTATACTGATAATACTGACATGATGACTGATGTCAGATTATACAGAGAGGCAGTCGGTAGCCTCATTTATCTGACCGTTTGTACATGACCTGATTTGGGTTATATATTGTAAGCAAACTGTCACAATACTTTGCAGAGCCAACTGATGAGCAATGGGTTACAGTCAAAACATGAGGTATCTTAAAGGTACAGTTGACAAAGAAAGTGTGAAACACTGAGTATTCAAGCGTACAGTGATGCAGACTGGGCGGCTGATAACAAAGTACTACTGGTTATTGTATTGGCCTATCAGAAGTACTACTGGTTATTGTATTGGCCTATCAGAAGTACTACTGGTTATTGTATTGGCCTATCAGAAGTACTACCGGTTATTGTATTGGCCTATCAGAGGTACTACCGGTTATTGTATTGGCCTATCAGAAGTACTACTGGTTATTGTATTGGCCTATCAGAAGTACTACCGGTTATTGTATTGGCCTATCAGAAGTACTACTGGTTATTGTATTGGCCTATCAGAAGTACTACTGGTTATTGTATTGGCCTATCAGAAGTACTACCGGTTATTGTATTGGCCTATCAGAAGTACTACCGGTTATTGTATTGGCCTATCAGAAGTACTACCGGTTATTGTATTGGCCTATCAGAAGTACTACCGGTTATTGTATTGGCCTATCAGAAGTACTACCGGTTATTGTATTGGCCTATCAGAAGTACTACCGGTTATTGTATTGGCCTATCAGAAGTACTACCGGTTATTGTATTGGCCTATCAGAAGTACTACCGGTTATTGTATTGGCCTATCAGAAGTACTACCGGTTATTGTATTGGCCTATCAGAAGTACTACTGGTTATTGTATTGGCCTATCAGAAGTACTACTGGTTATTGTATTGGCCTATCAGAAGTACTACTGGTTATTGTATTGGCCTATCAGAGGTACTACTGGTTATTGTATTGGCCTATCAGAGGTACTACTGGTTATTGTATTGGCCTATCAGAAGTACTACTGGTTATTGTATTGGCCTATCAGAAGTACTACTGGTTATTGTATTGGCCTATCAGAAGTACTACTGGTTATTGTATTGGCCTATCCAAACAGTCTGGTTTCTTGGAAAACCAAAAAGCAGCCCACTGTCGCACTGTCCACGTGTGAAGCAGAATATATGGCACTAGCTGCAACAATCCAAGAGTGTCTATATCTGAAATTGCTTTTGAAAGATCTTGACAAATATGATTATGGTACATCTATGGTTTATGAGGACAACCAGGGAACAATTGCTTTGGCAAAAAATCCTGTAAGCCGACAAAGATGTAAGCACATCGACACAAAATACCACTTTATTAGATGTGTCTGATGGTAATGTTGTGTTGCATTATTGTCCATCTAATGAAAATGTAGCAGATGTTTATTAAGTTTGCTGACTTTGTTTGGAAAGTGAAAAACTGTAAAGAAAAAAAGATTAAGGTGTCAATCTAAGAGCAAGTGGGGGTGTTAAGATTAAAATTGTAACTTCTATTATGTACAGAGGCAAACTATTATTGTTTTGATGCTTGTTTATGAGTAATTGAACACTGATCAGTGCCACCTGCGGTGGGCGTGTATGTGATTTGGATGTGTTCAATAAAAAGCCTCACTTGCTGTGAGGACAGCGTCCTGTGGAGCTGTGAACCTGAGCTGTCTGTGAGGACAGCGTCCTGTGGAGCTGTGAACCTGAGCTGTCTGTGAGGACAGCGTCCTGTGGAGCTGTGAACCTGAGCTGTCTGTGAGGACAGCGTCCTGTGGAGCTGTGAACCTGAGCTGTCTGTGAGGACAGCGTCCTGTGGAGCTGTGAACCTCAGCTGTCTGTGAGGACAGCGTCCTGTGGAGCTGTGAACCTGAGCTGTCTGTGAGGACAGCGTCCTGTGGAGCTGTGAACCTGAGCTGTCTGTGAGGACAGCGTCCTGTGGAGCTGTGAACCTGAGCTGTCTGTGAGGACAGCGTCCTGTGGAGCTGTGAACCTGAGCTGTCTGTGAGGACAGCGTCCTGTGGAGCTGTGAACCTGAGCTGTCTGTGTCCGTCTCCATTCTTTTGATTTCCCTCGTCAGTGGTGCTATTACAGTGGTGGTCTACAATGCTGGGGCTGTGATGAACTTTGTCTGTCCCCACTGTCCCACTGTCCCCTCATCAAACAAAAATGTTTGGTCAAACCATGTGACTCCCATTGAAAATGAATTGGAGCAGCAATCAAACAGCAATCAGACATCGCACAGGGACCGAACATTTGTTGTGTAGGTGTGTACGAAGCCTTAGTCTCAATAATAAGTAACTGCTGTTTAATGTAGCAGAAGAGGCAATTAATTGAACACAGTTTGGCACAATGTTAACGCCCCAGATCGATGGAAATATGAATCTACTGTGCTGACCACAGCTAGCTCTGGTCCATAGCTCTAAAGAGCTATGGACCAGAGCTAGACTACACCATGATATATTAGAGCTATGGACCAGAGCTAGGCTACACCATGATATATTAGAGCTATGGACCAGAGCTAGACTACACCATGATATATTAGAGCTATGGACCAGAGCTAGACTACACCATGATATATTAGGAGTACAAATGTACAATAACTGCATTTTCACGATTTCGGAGGATTTGAAAAAAAGGTGAAAATCGCGGAAAAGCGAAAGGCTATCCATGGTGTCGGAGGGCATACTATATATATTATGTCGTTTTTTAAGATTTCGGAGGACATTTATACTGGTCAAGGTCGGTCAAGGTCATCTATACTGGTCAAGGTAATTTATACTGGTCTTATGAAGGTTATTTATACTAGGCAAGGTCATTTATACTCTCAAGGTCATTGCTATTGGTCAAGGTCATTGCGCGATGCGCTATAGTGCGAGAGTCTTCATCATTGTTGAGGATTTGAAAAAAAGGTGAAAATCCCGGAATACGAAAGGCTATAGTCCAAGGTCTCGGAGGGCTTTAAATAAATACTTTCTGAAGTCTATGAGGAAAATGAACGGGGATTTATTTTCCGGGTCTCTCGAGGGGGCGGGACTGCGACGTTCTATAGTATGCCGTGGTGCAACCCAACAGAGTTGCACCACTTACTTCACACGGGTGTGATTTTCATGATTTTGGAGGATTAAAAAAAAAGAAAAAGAAGGGCATACTATAGTCCATGGTTTCGGACTGCATGACGTTTTTCATGATTTTGCAGGATTTGAGAACAAGATGAAAATAATGGACCTGTAAATTACAACAAAACAAACTAAGGCACTGGTGTGGTACTCCTGGTTTTCCAGAACGGGGTTCAAGTCCCTGCAGTGCTCTGTTCAATTTGTTGTATTTACATGGTTTATTTAAATGTTCTGCTCATTGTGTTGCCTTTTTTGTTTGTACTCCCTACAGTTAGGTTACCAAGTCTATTTATTACATATGATATTCTGTTCACTAGACCCAGAACAAAGTATGAGAACGTCTCTTATTTTTGTTTGAGAAAGTTCTCACACGTATATTTCTTCTGCAAAAATTGGTGATGAAGTGATGTTTTATGAGCAACACAACACGATTTCGGAGGATTTGAAAAAAAGGCGAAAATCACGGAAAAAAGCAAAAGGCTATATATAGTCCATGGTCTCGGAGGGCATACTATAGTCTTATGAAGGTCATCTATACTGGTCAAGGTCATCTATACTGGTCAAAGTCATTGATACTGGTGAAGGTCATTTACCAGTCCTATGAAGGCCATTTATACTGCTCAAGGTCATTTATACTGTTCAAGGTCATTGAGTGGCGCACCTATAGTGCGCGATTCTTTATTGTTGAGGATTTGGCATCTCGGAGGGCATGTCGTTTTTCCCGATTTCGGAGGATTAAAAAGAAATATGATTTTCGTATTTTTTTCAAATCCTCAAAAATGATGAAAAACGGCATGCTATAGTATGCCGTCTGAGATGGGCTATAACCCATGGTCAAAAATGATGAAACACGAGGATTTGAAAAAAAGACGAAAATCACTCCGAGACCATGGGCTATAGTCCATTGTCTCGAGTGATTTTCGTCTTTTTTTCAAATCCTCAAAAATGATGAAAAACGGCATGCTATAATAAGCTGTCTGAGATGGGCTATAGCCCATGGTAAAAAATTATGACGTCACGTTTTTTCGTCACGCTGTAAATTACAACAAAACAAACTAAGGCACTGGTGTGGTACTTCTGGTTTTCCAGAACGGGGTTCAAGTCCCTGGAGTGCTCTGCTCAATGTGTTGTATTTACATGGTTTATTTAAATGTTCTGCTCATTGTGTTGCCTTTTCATAGATGATAACCCCCAGGTTCTCTACTGTGTTTGTACTCCCTACAGTTAGGTTCCCAAGTCTATTTATTACAATATGATATTCTGTTCACTAGACCCAGAACAAAATGAGAGTCTCTTATTTTTGTTTGAGAAAGTTCTCACACGTATATTTCTTCTGCAAAAATTGGTGATGAAGTGATGTTTTATGAGCAACACAACACTGACTCATCAAAGTTGGTTTGGGAACTTTATACATTGTGAGATACTTGAATGTGTTCTTATATTATCACTTTACCCAAATACAGCTATAGTCCATGGTCTGGGAGGGCATACTATAGTATGTCGTTTTTCACGATTTCGGAGGATTTGAAAAAAAGGTGAAAATCACGCAAGAGCGAAAGGCTATAGACCATGGTGTCGGAGGGCATACTATAGTATGTCGTTTTTCACGATTTCGGAGGATTTGAAAAAAAGATGAAAATCACGCAAAAGGCTATAGTCCATGGTGTCGGAGGGATTCTCGTCTTTTTTTCAAATCCTCGTTTTTCATCATTTTTGACCATGGGCTATAGCCCATCTCAGACGGCATACTATAGCATGCCGTTTTTCATCATTTTTGAGGATTTGAAAAAAAGACGAAAATCACTCCGAGACAATGGACTATAGCCCATGGTCTCGGAGTGATTTTCGTCTTTTTTTCAAATCCTCGTTTTTCATCATTTTTGACCATGGGCTATAGCCCATCTCAGACGGCTTACTATAGCATGTCGTTTTTCATCATTTTTGAGGATTTGAAAAAAAGACGAAAATCACTCCGAGACCATGGACTATAGCCCATGGTCTTTTTTAAATCCTCAAAAATGATGAAAAACGGCGTGCTATAGTATGCCGTCTGATATGGGCTATAATAGTATGTCGATTTCTTCTCGATTTTCATCTTTCTCTCAAAACCTCAAAAATCGAGAAAAACGACATGCTATAGTAAGCGGTCTGAGATGGGCTATAGCCCATGGTCAAAAATGATGAAAAACGAGGATTTGAAAAAAAGACGAAAAATCACTCGAGACAATGGACTATAGCCCATGGTCTCGGAGTGATTTTCGTCTTTTTTTCAAATCCTCGTTTTTCATCATTTTTGACCATGGCCCATCTCAGACGGCATACTATAGCATGCCGTTTTTCATCATTTTTGAGGATTTGAAAAAAAGACGAAAATCACTCCGAGACCATGGAATATAGCCCATGGTCTCGGAGTGATTTTCGTCTTTTTTTCAAATCCTCGTTTTTCATCATTTTTGACCATGGGATATAGCCCATCTCAGACAGCTTACTATAGCATGTCGTTTTTCTCGATTTTTGAGGTTTTGAGAGAAAGATGAAAATCGAGAAGAAAGCAACATACTATTATAGCCCATATCAGACAGCATACTATAGCACGCCATTTTTCATCATTTTTGAGGATTAAAAAAAAAGACGAAAATCACTCGAGACAATGGACTACAGCCCATGGTCTCGGAGTGATTTTCGTCTTTTTTTCAAATCCTCGTTTTTCATCATTTTTGACCATGGGCTATAGCCCATCTCAGACGGCATACTATTGCATGCCGTTTTTCATCATTTTTGAGGATTTGAAAAAAAGACGAAAATCACTCCGAGACCATGGACTATAGCCCATGGCCTCGGAGGGATTTTCATCTTTTTTTCAAATCCTCGTTTTTCATCTTTTTTGACCATGGGCTATAGCCCATCTCAGACGGCTTACTATAGCCTGTCGTTTTTCTCAATTTTTGAGATTTTGAGAGAAAGATGAAAATCGAGAAGAAAGCAACATACTATTATAGCCCATATCAGACGGCATAGCCTACTATAGCACGCCGTTTTTCATCATTTTTGAGGATTTGAAAAAAAGACGAAAATCACTCGAGACCATGGACTATAGCCCATGGTCTCGGAGTGATTCTCGTCTTTTTTTCAAATCCTCGTTTTTCATCATTTTTGACCATGGGCTATAGCCCATCTCAGACGGCATACTATAGCACACCGTTTTTCATCATTTTTGAGGATTTGAAAAAAAGACGAAAATCACTCCGAGACCATGGACTATAGCCCATGGTCTCGGAGTGATTTTCGTCTTTTTTTCAAATCCTCGTTTTTCATGATTTTTGACCATGGGCTATAGCCCATATCAGACGGCATACTATAGCACGCCGTTTTTCATCATTTTTGAGGATTTAAAAAAAAAGACGAAAATCACTCGAGACGATGGACTATAACCCATGGTCTCGGAGCGATTTTCGTCTTTTTTTCAAATCCTCGTTTTTCATCATTTTTAACCATGGGCTATAGCCCATCTCAGACGGCTTACTATAGCATGTCGTTTTTCTCGATTTTTGAGGTTTTGAGAGAAAGATGAAAATCGAGAAGAAAGCGACATACTATTATAGCCCATATCAGACGGCATACTATAGCACGCCGTTTTTCATCATTTTTGAGGATTTGAAAAAAAGACGAAAATCACTCGAGACAATGGACTATAGCCCATGGTCTCAGAGTGATTTTCGTCTTTTTTTCAAATCCTCGTTTTTCATCATTTTTGACCATGGGCTATAGCCCATCTCAGACGGCATACTATAGCATGCCGTTTTTCATCATTTTTGAGGATTTGATAAAAAGACGAAAATCATTCCGAGACCATGGACTATAGCCCATGGTCTCGGAGTGATTTTCGTCTTTTTTTCAAATCCTCGTTTTTCATCATTTTTGACCATGGGCTATAGCCCATCTCAGACGGCATACTATTGCATGCCGTTTTTCATCATTTTTGAGGATTTGAAAAAAAGACGAAAATCACTCCGAGACCATGGACTATAGCCCATGGCCTCGGAGGGATTTTCATCTTTTTTTCAAATCCTCGTTTTTCATCTTTTTTGACCATGGGCTATAGCCCATCTCAGACGGCTTACTATAGCCTGTCGTTTTTCTCAATTTTTGAGATTTTGAGAGAAAGATGAAAATCGAGAAGAAAGCAACATACTATTATAGCCCATATCAGACGGCATAGCCTACTATAGCACGCCGTTTTTCATCATTTTTGAGGATTTGAAAAAAAGACGAAAATCACTCGAGACCATGGACTATAGCCCATGGTCTCGGAGTGATTCTCGTCTTTTTTTCAAATCCTCGTTTTTCATCATTTTTGACCATGGGCTATAGCCCATCTCAGACGGCATACTATAGCACACCGTTTTTCATCATTTTTGAGGATTTGAAAAAAAGACGAAAATCACTCCGAGACCATGGACTATAGCCCATGGTCTCGGAGTGATTTTCGTCTTTTTTTCAAATCCTCGTTTTTCATGATTTTTGACCATGGGCTATAGCCCATATCAGACGGCATACTATAGCACGCCGTTTTTCATCATTTTTGAGGATTTAAAAAAAAAGACGAAAATCACTCGAGACGATGGACTATAACCCATGGTCTCGGAGCGATTTTCGTCTTTTTTTCAAATCCTCGTTTTTCATCATTTTTAACCATGGGCTATAGCCCATCTCAGACGGCTTACTATAGCATGTCGTTTTTCTCGATTTTTGAGGTTTTGAGAGAAAGATGAAAATCGAGAAGAAAGCGACATACTATTATAGCCCATATCAGACGGCATACTATAGCACGCCGTTTTTCATCATTTTTGAGGATTTGAAAAAAAGACGAAAATCACTCGAGACAATGGACTATAGCCCATGGTCTCAGAGTGATTTTCGTCTTTTTTTCAAATCCTCGTTTTTCATCATTTTTGACCATGGGCTATAGCCCATCTCAGACGGCATACTATAGCATGCCGTTTTTCATCATTTTTGAGGATTTGATAAAAAGACGAAAATCATTCCGAGACCATGGACTATAGCCCATGGTCTCGGAGTGATTTTCGTCTTTTTTTCAAATCCTCGTTTTTCATCATTTTTGACCATGGGCTATAGCCCATCTCAGACAGCTTACTATAGCATGTCGTTTTTCTCGATTTTTGAGGTTTTGAGAGAAAGATGAAAATCGAGAAGAAAGCGACATACTATTATAGCCCATATCAGACGGCATACTATAGCACGCCGTTTTTCATCATTTTTGAGGATAAAAAAAAAAGACGAAAATCACTCGAGACAATGGACTATAGTCCATGGTCTCGGAGTGATTTTCGTCTTTTTTTCAAATCCTCGTTTTTCATCATTTTTGACCATGGGCTATAGCCCATCTCAGACGGCATACTATAGCATGCCGTTTTTCATCATTTTTGAGGATTTGAAAAAAAGACGAAAATCACTCCGAGACCATGGAATATAGCCCATGGTCTCGGAGTGATTTTCGTCTTTTTTCAAATCCTCGTTTTTCATCATTTTTGACCATGGGCTATAGCCCATCTCAGACAGCTTACTATAGCATGTTGTTTTTCTCGATTTTTGAGGTTTTGAGAGAAAGATGAAAATCGAGAAGAAAGCAACATACTATTATAGCCCATATCAGACAGCATACTATAGCACGCCGTTTTTCATCATTTTTGAGGATTAAAAAAAAAAGACGAAAATCACTCGAGACAATGGACTACAGCCCATGGTCTCGGAGTGATTTTCGTCTTTTTGTCAAATCCTCGTTTTTCATCATTTTTGACCATGGGCTATAGCCCATCTCAGACGGCATACTATTGCATGCCGTTTTTCATCATTTTTGAGGATTTGAAAAAAAGACGAAAATCACTCCGAGACCATGGACTATAGCCCATGGCCTCGGAGGGATTTTCATCTTTTTTTCAAATCTTCGTTTTTCATCATTTTTGACCATGGGCTATAGCCCATCTCAGACGGCTTACTATAGCCTGTCGTTTTTCTCACTTTTTGAGATTTTGAGAGAAAGATGAAAATCGAGAAGAAAGCAACATACTATTATAGCCCATATCAGACGGCATACTATAGCACGCCGTTTTTCATCATTTTTGAGGATTTGAAAAAAAGACGAAAATCACTCGAGACCATGGACTATAGCCCATGGTCTCGGAGTGATTTTCGTCTTTTTTTCAAATCCTCGTTTTTCATCATTTTTGACCATGGGCTATAGCCCATCTCAGACAGCTTACTATAGCATGTCGTTTTTCTCGATTTTTGAGGTTTTGAGAGAAAGATGAAAATCAAGAAGAAAGCGACATACTATTATAGCCCATATCAGACGGCATACTATAGCACGCCGTTTTTCATCATTTTTGAGGATTAAAAAAAAAGACGAAAATCACTCGAGACAATGGACTATAGCCCATGGTCTCGGAGTGATTTTCGTCTTTTTTTCAAATCCTTGTTTTTCATCATTTTTGACCATGGGCTATAGCCCATCTCAGACGGCTTACTATAGCATGTCGTTTTTCTCAATTTTTGAGGTTTTGAGAGAAAGATGAAAATCGAGAAGAAATCGACATACTATTATAGCCCATATCAGACGGCATACTATAGCACGCCGTTTTTCATCATTTTTGAGGATTTAAAAAAAAGACGAAAATCACTCGAGACATTGGACTATAGCCCATGGTCTTGGAGTGATTTTCGTCTTTTTTTTAAATCCTCGTTTTTCATCATTTTTGACCATGGGCTATAGCCCATCTCAGACGGCTTACTATAGCATGTCGTTTTTCTCGATTTTTGAGGTTTTGAGAGAAAGATGAAAATCGAGAAGAAAGCGACATACTATTATAGCCCATATCAGACGGCATACTATAGCACGCCGTTTTTCATCATTTTTGAGGATTTGAAAAAAAGACGAAAATCACTCGAGACAATGGACTATAGCCCATGGTCTCGGAGTGATTTTCGTCTTTTTTTCAAATCCTCGTTTTTCATCATTTTTGACCATGGGCTATAGCCCATCTCAGACGGCATTCTATAGCATGCCGTTTTTCATCATTTTTGAGGATTTAAAAAAAAGACGAAAATCACTCGAGACAATTGACTACAGCCCATGGTCTCGGAGTGATTTTCGACTTTTTTTCAAATCCTCATTTTTCATCATTTTTGACCATGGGCTATAGCCCATCTCAGACGGCTTACTATAGCATGTCGTTTTTCTCGATTTTTGAGGTTTTGAGAGAAAGATGAAAATCGAGAAGAAAGTGACATACTATTATAGCCCATATCAGACAGCATACTATAGCACGCCGTTTTTAATCATTTTTGAGGATTTGAAAAAAAGACGAAAATCACTCCGAGACCATGGAATATAGCCCATGGTCTCGGAGTGATTTTCGTCTTTTTTTTTTTTTTACAAATCCTCGTTTTTCATCATTTTTGACCATGGGCTATAGCCCATCTCAGACGGCATACTATTGCATGCCGTTTTTCATCATTTTTGAGGATTTGAAAAAAAGACGAAAATCACTCCGAGACCATGGACTATAGCCCATGGCCTCGGAGGGATTTTCATCTTTTTTTCAAATCCTCGTTTTTCATCATTTTTGACCGTCTCGGAGTGATTTTCGTCTTTTTTTCAAATCCTCGTTTTTCATCATTTTTGACCATGGGCTATAGCCCATCTCAGACAGCTTACTATAGCATGTCGTTTTTCTCGATTTTTGAGGTTTTGAGAGAAAGATGAAAATCGAGAAGAAAGCGACATACTATTATAGCCCATATCAGACGGCATACTATAGCACGCCGTTTTTCATCATTTTTGAGGATTTAAAAAAAAGACGCAAATCACTCGAGACAATGGACTACAGCCCATGGTCTCGGAGTGATTCTCGTCTTTTTTTCAAATCCTCGTTTTCCATCATTTTTGACCATGGGCTATAGCCCATCTCAGACAGCTTACTATAGCATGTCGTTTTTCTCGATTTTTGAGGTTTTGAGAGAAAGATGAAAATCGAGAAGAAAGCGACATACTATTATAGCCCATATCAGACGGCATACTATAGCACGCCGTTTTTCATCATTTTTGAGGATTTGAAAAAAAGACGAAAATCACTCGAGACAATGGACTATAGCCCATGGTCTCGGAGTGATTTTCGTCTTTTTTTCAAATCCTCGTTTTTCATCATTTTTGACCATGGGCTATAGCCCATCTCAGACGGCATACTATAGCATGCCGTTTTTCATCATTTTTGAGGATTTGAAAAAAAGACGAAAATCACTCCGAGACCATGGAATATAGCCCATGGTCTCGGAGTGATTTTCGTCTTTTTTTCAAATCCTCGTTTTTCATCATTTTTGACCATGGGCTATAGCCCATCTCAGACAGCTTACTATAGCATGTCGTTTTTCTCGATTTTGGAGGTTTTGAGAGAAAGATGAAAATCGAGAAGAAAGCGACATACTATTATAGCCCATATCAGACAGCATACTATAGCACGCCGTTTTTCATCATTTTTGAGGATTTAAAAAAAAGACGAAAATCACTCGAGACAATGGACTACAGCCCATGGTCTCGGAGTGATTTTCGTCTTTTTTTCAAATCCTCGTTTTTCATGATTTTTGACCATGGGCTATAGCCCATCTCAGACGGCTTACTATAGCATGTCGTTTTTCTCGATTTTTGAGGTTTTGAGAGAAAGATGAAAATCGAGAAGAAAGCGACATACTATTATAGCCCATATCAGACGGCATACTATAGCACGCCGTTTTTCATCATTTTTGAGGATTTGAAAAAAAGACGAAAATCACTCGAGACAATGGACTACAGCCCATGGTCTCGGAGTGATTTTCGTCTTTTTTTCAAATCCTCGTTTTTCATCATTTTTGACCATGGGCTATAGCCCATCTCAGACGGCATACTATAGCATGCCGTTTTTCATCATTTTTGAGGATTTGAAAAAAAGACGAAAATCACTCCGAGACCATGGACTATAGCCCATGGCCTCGGAGGGATTTTCATATTTTTTTCAAATCCTCGTTTTTCATCATTTTTGACCATGGGCTATAGCCCATCTCAGACGGCTTACTATAGCCTGTCGTTTTTCTCAATTTTTGAGATTTTGAGAGAAAGATGAAAATCGAGAAGAAAGCAACATACTATTATAGCCCATATCAGACGGCATACTATAGCACGCCGTTTTTCATCATTTTTGAGGATTTAAAAAAAAGACGAAATTCACTCGAGACAATGGACTATAGCCCATGGTCTCGGAGTGATTTTTGTATTTTTTTCAAATCCTTGTTTTTCATCATTTTTGACCATGGGCTAAAGCCCATCTCAGACGGCTTACTATAGCATGTCGTTTTTCTCAATTTTTGAGGTTTTGAGAGAAAGATGAAAATCGAGAAGAAATCGACATACTATTATAGCCCATATCAGACGGCATACTATAGCATGCCGTTTTTCATCATTTTTGAGGATTTGAAAAAAAGACGAAAATCACTCCGAGACCATGGACTATAGCCCATGGTCTCGGAGTGATTTTCGTCTTTTTTTCAAATCCTCGTTTTTCATCATTTTTGACCATGGGCTATAGCCCATCTCAGACGGCATACTATAGCACGCCGTTTTTCATCATTTTTGAGGATTTAAAAAAAAGACGAAAATCACTCCGAGACCATGGACTATAGCCCATGGTCTCGGAGTGATTTTCGTCTTTTTTTCAAATCCTCGTTTTTCATGATTTTTGAACATGGGCTATAGCCCATCTCAGACGGCTTACTATAGCATGTCGTTTTTCTCGATTTTTGAGGTTTTGAGAGAAAGATGAAAATCGAGAAGAAAGCGACATACTATTATAGCCCATATCAGACGGCATACTATAGCATGCCGTTTTTCATCATTTTTGAGGATTTGAAAAAAAGACGAAAATCACTCCGAGACCATGGACTATAGCCCATGGTCTCGGAGTGATTTTCGTCTTTTTTTCAAATCCTCGTTTTTCATCATTTTTGACCATGGGCTATAGCCCATCTCAGACGGCATACTATAGCATGCCGTTTTTCATCATTTTTGAGGATTTGAAAAAAAGACGAAAATCACTCCGAGACCATGGAATATAGCCCATGGTCTCGGAGTGATTTTCGTCTTTTTTTCAAATCCTCGTTTTTCATCATTTTTGACCATGGGCTATAGCCCATCTCAGACAGCTTACTATAGCATGTCGTTTTTCTCGATTTTGGAGGTTTTGAGAGAAAGATGAAAATCGAGAAGAAAGCGACATACTATTATAGCCCATATCAGACAGCATACTATAGCACGCCGTTTTTCATCATTTTTGAGGATTTAAAAAAAAGACGAAAATCACTCGAGACAATGGACTACAGCCCATGGTCTCGGAGTGATTTTCGTCTTTTTTTCAAATCCTCGTTTTTCATGATTTTTGACCATGGGCTATAGCCCATCTCAGACGGCTTACTATAGCATGTCGTTTTTCTCGATTTTTGAGGTTTTGAGAGAAAGATGAAAATCGAGAAGAAAGCGACATACTATTATAGCCCATATCAGACGGCATACTATAGCACGCCGTTTTTCATCATTTTTGAGGATTTGAAAAAAAGACGAAAATCACTCGAGACAATGGACTACAGCCCATGGTCTCGGAGTGATTTTCGTCTTTTTTTCAAATCCTCGTTTTTCATCATTTTTGACCATGGGCTATAGCCCATCTCAGACGGCATACTATAGCATGCCGTTTTTCATCATTTTTGAGGATTTGAAAAAAAGACGAAAATCACTCCGAGACCATGGACTATAGCCCATGGCCTCGGAGGGATTTTCATATTTTTTTCAAATCCTCGTTTTTCATCATTTTTGACCATGGGCTATAGCCCATCTCAGACGGCTTACTATAGCCTGTCGTTTTTCTCAATTTTTGAGATTTTGAGAGAAAGATGAAAATCGAGAAGAAACCAACATACTATTATAGCCCATATCAGACGGCATACTATAGCACGCCGTTTTTCATCATTTTTGAGGATTTGAAAAAAAGACGAAAATCACTCGAGACAATGGACTATAGCCCATGGTCTCGGAGTGATTTTCGTCTTTTTTTCAAATCCTCGTTTTTCATCATTTTTGACCATGGGCTATAGCCCATCTCAGACGGCATAATATAGCATGCCGTTTTTCATCATTTTTGAGGATTTGAAAAAAAGACGAAAATCACTCCGAGACCATGGAATATAGCCCATGGTCTCGGAGTGATTTTCGTCTTTTTTTCAAATCCTCGTTTTTCATCATTTTTGACCATGGGCTATAGCCCATCTCAGACAGCTTACTATAGCATGTCGTTTTTCTCGATTTTTGAGGTTTTGAGAGAAAGATGAAAATCGAGAAGAAAGCGACATACTATTATAGCCCATATCAGACAGCATACTATAGCACGCCGTTTTTCATCATTTTTGAGGATTTAAAAAAAAGACGAAAATCACTCGAGACAATGGACTACAGCCCATGGTCTCGGAGTGATTTTCGTCTTTTTTTCAAATCCTCGTTTTTCATCATTTTTGACCATGGGCTATAGCCCATCTCAGACGGCATACTATTGCATGCCGTTTTTCATCATTTTTGAGGATTTGAAAAAAAGACAAAAATCACTCCGAGACCAAGGACTATAGCCCATGGTCTCGGAGTGATTTTCGTCTTTTTTTCAAATCCTCGTTTTTCATCATTTTTGAGGATTAAAAAAAAAGACGAAAATCACTCCGAGACCATGGACTACAGCCCATGGTCTCGGAGTGATTTTCGTCTATTTTTCAAATCCTCGTTTTTCATCATTTTTGACCATGGGCTATAGCCCATCTCAGACGGCATACTATAGCATGCCGTTTTTCATCATGTTTGAGGATTTGAAAAAAAGACGAAAATCACTCCGAGACCATGGACTATAGCCCATGGTCCCGGAGTGATTTTCGTCTTTTTTTCAAATCCTCGTTTTTCATCATTTTTGACCATGGGCTGTAGCCCATCTCAGACGGCTTACTATAGCATGTCGTTTTTCTCAATTTTTGAGATTTTGAGAGAAAGATGAAAATCGAGAAGAAAGCGACATACTATTATAGCCCATATCAGACGGCATACTATAGCACGCCGTTTTTCATCATTTTTGAGGATTTGAAAAAAAGACGAAAATCACTCGAGACAATGGACTATAGCCCATGGTCTCGGAGTGATTTTCGTCTTTTTTTCAAATCCTCGTTTTTCATCATTTTTGACCATGGGCTATAGCCCATCTCAGACGGCATACTATAGCATGCCGTTTTTCATCATTTTTGAGGATTTGAAAAAAAGACGAAAATCACTCCGAGACCATGGAATATAGCCCATGGTCTCGGAGTGATTTTCGTCTTTTTTTCAAATCCTCGTTTTTCATCATTTTTGACCATGGGCTATAGCCCATCTCAGACGGCATACTATTGCATGCCGTTTTTCTCGATTTTTGAGGTTTTGAGAGAAAGATGAAAATCACTCCGAGACCATGGACTACAGCCCATGGTCTCGGAGTGATTTTCGTCTATTTTTCAAATCCTCGTTTTTCATCATTTTTGACCATGGGCTATAGCCCATCTCAGACGGCATACTATAGCATGCCGTTTTTCATCATGTTTGAGGATTTGAAAAAAGACGAAAATCACTCCGAGACCATGGACTATAGCCCATGGTCTCGGAGTGATTTCAAATCCTCGTTTTTCATCATTTTTGACCATGGGCTATAACCCATCTCAGACGGCATACTATAGCACGCCGTTTTTCATCATTTTTGAGGATTTGAAAAAAAGACGAAAATCACTCGAGACAATGGACTACAGCCCATGGTCTCGGAGTGATTTTCGTCTTTTTTTCAAATCCTCGTTTTTCATCATTTTTGACCATGGGCTATAGCCCATCTCAGACGGCATACTATAGCATGCCGTTTTTCATCATTTTTGAGGATTTGAAAAAAAGACGAAAATCACTCCGAGACCATGGACTATAGCCCATGGCCTCGGAGGGATTTTCATATTTTTTTCAAATCCTCGTTTTTCATAATTTTTGACCATGGGCTATAGCCCATCTCAGACGGCTTACTATAGCCTGTCGTTTTTCTCAATTTTTGAGATTTTGAGAGAAAGATGAAAATCGAGAAGAAACCAACATACTATTATAGCCCATATCAGACGGCATACTATAGCACGCCGTTTTTCATCATTTTTGAGGATTTGAAAAAAAGACGAAAATCACTCGAGACAATGGACTATAGCCCATGGTCTCGGAGTGATTTTCGTCTTTTTTTCAAATCCTCGTTTTTCATCATTTTTGACCATGGGCTATAGCCCATCTCAGACGGCATAATATAGCATGCCGTTTTTCATCATTTTTGAGGATTTGAAAAAAAGACGAAAATCACTCCGAGACCATGGAATATAGCCCATGGTCTCGGAGTGATTTTCGTCTTTTTTTCAAATCCTCGTTTTTCATCATTTTTGACCATGGGCTATAGCCCATCTCAGACAGCTTACTATAGCATGTCGTTTTTCTCGATTTTTGAGGTTTTGAGAGAAAGATGAAAATCGAGAAGAAAGCGACATACTATTATAGCCCATATCAGACAGCATACTATAGCACGCCGTTTTTCATCATTTTTGAGGATTTAAAAAAAAGACGAAAATCACTCGAGACAATGGACTACAGCCCATGGTCTCGGAGTGATTTTCGTCTTTTTTTCAAATCCTCGTTTTTCATCATTTTTGACCATGGGCTATAGCCCATCTCAGACGGCATACTATTGCATGCCGTTTTTCATCATTTTTGAGGATTAAAAAAAAAGACAAAAATCACTCCGAGACCATGGACTACAGCCCATGGTCTCGGAGTGATTTTCGTCTATTTTTCAAATCCTCGTTTTTCATCATTTTTGACCATGGGCTATAGCCCATCTCAGACGGCATACTATAGCATGCCGTTTTTCATCATGTTTGAGGATTTGAAAAAAAGACGAAAATCACTCCGAGACCATGGACTATAGTCCATGGTCTCGGAGTGATTTTCGTCTTTTTTTCAAAGCGACATACTATTATAGCCCATATCAGACAGCATACTATAGCACGCCGTTTTTCATCATTTTTGAGGATTTAAAAAAAAGACGAAAATCACTCGAGACAATGGACTACAGCCCATGGTCTCGGAGTGATTTTCGTCTTTTTTTCAAATCCTCGTTTTTCATCATTTTTGACCATGGGCTATAGCCCATCTCAGACGGCATACTATTGCATGCCGTTTTTCATCATTTTTGAGGATTAAAAAAAAAGACGAAAATCACTCCGAGACCATGGACTACAGCCCATGGTCTCGGAGTGATTTTCGTCTATTTTTCAAATCCTCGTTTTTCATCATTTTTGACCATGGGCTATAGCCCATCTCAGACGGCATACTATAGCATGCCGTTTTTCATCATGTTTGAGGATTTGAAAAAAAGACGAAAATCACTCCGAGACCATGGACTATAGTCCATGGTCTCGGAGTGATTTTCGTCTTTTTTTCAAATCCTCGTTTTTCATCATTTTTGACCATGGGCTGTAGCCCATCTCAGACGGCTTACTATAGCATGTCGTTTTTCTCAATTTTTGAGATTTTGAGAGAAAGATGAAAATCGAGAAGAAAGCGACATACTATTATAGCCCATATCAGACGGCATACTATAGCACGCCGTTTTTCATCATTTTTGAGGATTTGAAAAAAAGACGAAAATCACTCGAGACAATGGACTATAGCCCATGGTCTCGGAGTGATTTTCGTCTTTTTTTCAAAGCCTCGTTTTTCATCATTTTTGACCATGGGCTATAGCCCATCTCAGACGGCATACTATAGCATGCCGTTTTTCATCATTTTTGAGGATTTGAAAAAAAGACGAAAATCACTCCGAGACAGTGGAATATAGCCCATGGTCTCGGAGTGATTTTCGTCTTTTTTTCAAATCCTCGTTTTTCATCATTTTTGACCATGGGCTATAGCCCATCTCAGACGGCATACTATTGCATGCCGTTTTTCTCGATTTTTGAGGTTTTGAGAGAAAGATGAAAATCACTCCGAGACCATGGACTACAGCCCATGGTCTCGGAGTGATTTTCGTCTATTTTTCAAATCCTCGTTTTTCATCATTTTTGACCATGGGCTATAGCCCATCTCAGACGACATACTATAGCATGCCGTTTTTCATCATGTTTGAGGATTTGAAAAAAGACGAAAATCACTCCGAGACCATGGACTATAGCCCATGGTCTCGGAGTGATTTCAAATCCTCGTTTTTCATCATTTTTGACCATGGGCTATAGCCCATATCAGACGGCATACTATAGCACGCCGTTTTTCATCATTTTTGAGGATTTGAAAAAAAGACGAAAATCACTCCGAGACCATGGACTATAGCCCATGGTCTCGGAGTGATTTCAAATCCTCGTTTTTCATCATTTTTGACCATGGGCTATAGCCCATATCAGACGGCATACTATAGCACGCCGTTTTTCATCATTTTTGAGGATTTGAAAAAAAGACGAAAATCACTCCGAGACCATGGACTATAGCCCATGGTCTCGGAGTGATTTTCGTCTTTTTTTCAAATCCTCGTTTTTCATCATTTTTGAGGATTTAAAAAAAAGACGAAAATCACACCGAGACCATGGACTATAGCCCATGGTCTCGGAGTGATTTTCGTCTTTTTTTCAAATCCTCGTTTTTCATCATTTTTGACCATGGGCTATAGCCCATCTCAGACGGCATACTATAGCACGCCGTTTTTCATCATTTTTGAGGATTTAAAAAAAAGACGAAAATCACTCCGAGACCATGGACTATAGCCCATGGTCTCGGAGGGATTTTCATCTTTTTTTCAAATCCTCGTTTTTCATCATTTTTGACCATGGGCTATAGCCCATCTCAGACGGCTTACTATAGCATGTCGTTTTTCTCGATTTTTGAGGTTTTGAGAGAAAGATGAAAATCGAGAAGAAAGCAACATAGCCTACTATTATAGCCCATATCAGACGGCATACTATAGCACGCCGTTTTTCATCCTTTTTGAGGATTAAAAAAAAAGACGAAAATCACTCCGAGACCATGGATTACAGCCCATGGTCTCGGAGTGATTTTCGTCTATTTTTCAAATCCTCGTTTTTCATCATTTTTGACCATGGGCTATAGCCCATCTCAGACGGCTTACTATAGCATGTCGTTTTTCTCGATTTTTGAGGTTTTGAGAGAAAGATGAAAATCGAGAAGAAAGCGACATACTATTATAGCCCATATCAGACGGCATACTATAGCACGCCGTTTTTCATCATTTTTGAGGATTTGAAAAAAAGACGAAAATCCCTCGAGACAATAGACTATAGCCCATGGTCTCGGAGTGATTTTCGTCTTTTTTTCAAATCCTCGTTTTTCATCATTTTTGACCATGGGCTATAGCCCATCTCAGGCGGCATACTATAGCATGCCGTTTTTCATCATTTTTGAGGATTTGAAAAAAAGACGAAAATCCCTCGAGACAATGGACTATAGCCCATGGTCTCGGAGTGATTTTCGTCTTTTTTTCAAATCCTCGTTTTTCATCATTTTTGACCATGGGCTATAGCCCATCTCAGACGGCTTACTATAGCATGTCGTTTTTCTCGATTTTTGAGGTTTTGAGAGAAAGATGAAAATCGAGAAGAAATCGACATACTATTATAGCCCATATCAGACGGCATACTATAGCACGCCGTTTTTCATCATTTTTGAGGATTTAAAAAAAATACGAAAATCACTCGAGACAATGGACTATAGCCCATGGTCTCGGAGTGATTTTCGTCTTTTTTTCAAATCCTCGTTTTTCATCATTTTTGACCATGGGCTATAGCCCATCTCAGACGGCATACTATAGCACGCCGTTTTTCATCATTTTTGAGGATTTGAAAAAAAGACGAAAATCACACCGAGACCATGGACTATAGCCCATGGTCTCGGAGTGATTTTCATCTTTTTTTCAAATCCTCGTTTTTCATCATTTTTGACCATGGGCTATAGCCCATCTCAGACGGCTTACTATAGCCTGTCGTTTTTCTCAATTTTTGAGATTTTGAGAGAAAGATGAAAATCGAGAAGAAAGCAACATACTATTATAGCCCATATCAGACGGCATAGCCTACTATAGCACGCCGTTTTTCATCATTTTTGAGGATTTGAAAAAAAGACGAAAATCACTCGAGACCATGGACTATAGCCCATGGTCTCGGAGTGATTCTCGTCTTTTTTTCAAATCCTCGTTTTTCATCATTTTTGACCATGGGCTATAGCCCATCTCAGACGGCATACTATAGCATGCCGTTTTTCATCATGTTTGAGGATTTGAAAAAAGACGAAAATCACTCCGAGACCATGGACTATAGCCCATGGTCTCGGAGTGATTTCAAATCCTCGTTTTTCATCATTTTTGACCATGGGCTATAACCCATCTCAGACGGCATACTATAGCACGCCGTTTTTCATCATTTTTGAGGATTTGAAAAAAAGACGAAAATCACTCGAGACAATGGACTACAGCCCATGGTCTCGGAGTGATTTTCGTCTTTTTTTCAAATCCTCGTTTTTCATCATTTTTGACCATGGGCTATAGCCCATCTCAGACGGCATACTATAGCATGCCGTTTTTCATCATTTTTGAGGATTTGAAAAAAAGACGAAAATCACTCCGAGACCATGGACTATAGCCCATGGCCTCGGAGGGATTTTCATATTTTTTTCAAATCCTCGTTTTTCATAATTTTTGACCATGGGCTATAGCCCATCTCAGACGGCTTACTATAGCCTGTCGTTTTTCTCAATTTTTGAGATTTTGAGAGAAAGATGAAAATCGAGAAGAAACCAACATACTATTATAGCCCATATCAGACGGCATACTATAGCACGCCGTTTTTCATCATTTTTGAGGATTTGAAAAAAAGACGAAAATCACTCGAGACAATGGACTATAGCCCATGGTCTCGGAGTGATTTTCGTCTTTTTTTCAAATCCTCGTTTTTCATCATTTTTGACCATGGGCTATAGCCCATCTCAGACGGCATAATATAGCATGCCGTTTTTCATCATTTTTGAGGATTTGAAAAAAAGACGAAAATCACTCCGAGACCATGGAATATAGCCCATGGTCTCGGAGTGATTTTCGTCTTTTTTTCAAATCCTCGTTTTTCATCATTTTTGACCATGGGCTATAGCCCATCTCAGACAGCTTACTATAGCATGTCGTTTTTCTCGATTTTTGAGGTTTTGAGAGAAAGATGAAAATCGAGAAGAAAGCGACATACTATTATAGCCCATATCAGACAGCATACTATAGCACGCCGTTTTTCATCATTTTTGAGGATTTAAAAAAAAGACGAAAATCACTCGAGACAATGGACTACAGCCCATGGTCTCGGAGTGATTTTCGTCTTTTTTTCAAATCCTCGTTTTTCATCATTTTTGACCATGGGCTATAGCCCATCTCAGACGGCATACTATTGCATGCCGTTTTTCATCATTTTTGAGGATTTGAAAAAAAGACAAAAATCACTCCGAGACCATGGACTATAGCCCATGGTCTCGGAGTGATTTTCGTCTTTTTTTCAAATCCTCGTTTTTCATCATTTTTGAGGATTAAAAAAAAAGACGAAAATCACTCCGAGACCATGGACTACAGCCCATGGTCTCGGAGTGATTTTCGTCTATTTTTCAAATCCTCGTTTTTCATCATTTTTGACCATGGGCTATAGCCCATCTCAGACGGCATACTATAGCATGCCGTTTTTCATCATGTTTGAGGATTTGAAAAAAAGACGAAAATCACTCCGAGACCATGGACTATAGTCCATGGTCTCGGAGTGATTTTCGTCTTTTTTTCAAATCCTCGTTTTTCATCATTTTTGACCATGGGCTGTAGCCCATCTCAGACGGCTTACTATAGCATGTCGTTTTTCTCAATTTTTGAGATTTTGAGAGAAAGATGAAAATCGAGAAGAAAGCGACATACTATTATAGCCCATATCAGACGGCATACTATAGCACGCCGTTTTTCATCATTTTTGAGGATTTGAAAAAAAGACGAAAATCACTCGAGACAATGGACTATAGCCCATGGTCTCGGAGTGATTTTCGTCTTTTTTTCAAAGCCTCGTTTTTCATCATTTTTGACCATGGGCTATAGCCCATCTCAGACGGCATACTATAGCATGCCGTTTTTCATCATTTTTGAGGATTTGAAAAAAAGACGAAAATCACTCCGAGACAGTGGAATATAGCCCATGGTCTCGGAGTGATTTTCGTCTTTTTTTCAAATCCTCGTTTTTCATCATTTTTGACCATGGGCTATAGCCCATCTCAGACGGCATACTATTGCATGCCGTTTTTCTCGATTTTTGAGGTTTTGAGAGAAAGATGAAAATCACTCCGAGACCATGGACTACAGCCCATGGTCTCGGAGTGATTTTCGTCTATTTTTCAAATCCTCGTTTTTCATCATTTTTGACCATGGGCTATAGCCCATCTCAGACGACATACTATAGCATGCCGTTTTTCATCATGTTTGAGGATTTGAAAAAAGACGAAAATCACTCCGAGACCATGGACTATAGCCCATGGTCTCGGAGTGATTTCAAATCCTCGTTTTTCATCATTTTTGACCATGGGCTATAGCCCATATCAGACGGCATACTATAGCACGCCGTTTTTCATCATTTTTGAGGATTTGAAAAAAAGACGAAAATCACTCCGAGACCATGGACTATAGCCCATGGTCTCGGAGTGATTTCAAATCCTCGTTTTTCATCATTTTTGACCATGGGCTATAGCCCATATCAGACGGCATACTATAGCACGCCGTTTTTCATCATTTTTGAGGATTTGAAAAAAAGACGAAAATCACTCCGAGACCATGGACTATAGCCCATGGTCTCGGAGTGATTTTCGTCTTTTTTTCAAATCCTCGTTTTTCATCATTTTTGAGGATTTAAAAAAAAGACGAAAATCACACCGAGACCATGGACTATAGCCCATGGTCTCGGAGTGATTTTCGTCTTTTTTTCAAATCCTCGTTTTTCATCATTTTTGACCATGGGCTATAGCCCATCTCAGACGGCATACTATAGCACGCCGTTTTTCATCATTTTTGAGGATTTAAAAAAAAGACGAAAATCACTCCGAGACCATGGACTATAGCCCATGGTCTCGGAGGGATTTTCATCTTTTTTTCAAATCCTCGTTTTTCATCATTTTTGACCATGGGCTATAGCCCATCTCAGACGGCTTACTATAGCATGTCGTTTTTCTCGATTTTTGAGGTTTTGAGAGAAAGATGAAAATCGAGAAGAAAGCAACATAGCCTACTATTATAGCCCATATCAGACGGCATACTATAGCACGCCGTTTTTCATCCTTTTTGAGGATTAAAAAAAAAGACGAAAATCACTCCGAGACCATGGATTACAGCCCATGGTCTCGGAGTGATTTTCGTCTATTTTTCAAATCCTCGTTTTTCATCATTTTTGACCATGGGCTATAGCCCATCTCAGACGGCTTACTATAGCATGTCGTTTTTCTCGATTTTTGAGGTTTTGAGAGAAAGATGAAAATCGAGAAGAAAGCGACATACTATTATAGCCCATATCAGACGGCATACTATAGCACGCCGTTTTTCATCATTTTTGAGGATTTGAAAAAAAGACGAAAATCCCTCGAGACAATAGACTATAGCCCATGGTCTCGGAGTGATTTTCGTCTTTTTTTCAAATCCTCGTTTTTCATCATTTTTGACCATGGGCTATAGCCCATCTCAGGCGGCATACTATAGCATGCCGTTTTTCATCATTTTTGAGGATTTGAAAAAAAGACGAAAATCCCTCGAGACAATGGACTATAGCCCATGGTCTCGGAGTGATTTTCGTCTTTTTTTCAAATCCTCGTTTTTCATCATTTTTGACCATGGGCTATAGCCCATCTCAGACGGCTTACTATAGCATGTCGTTTTTCTCGATTTTTGAGGTTTTGAGAGAAAGATGAAAATCGAGAAGAAATCGACATACTATTATAGCCCATATCAGACGGCATACTATAGCACGCCGTTTTTCATCATTTTTGAGGATTTAAAAAAAATACGAAAATCACTCGAGACAATGGACTATAGCCCATGGTCTCGGAGTGATTTTCGTCTTTTTTTCAAATCCTCGTTTTTCATCATTTTTGACCATGGGCTATAGCCCATCTCAGACGGCATACTATAGCACGCCGTTTTTCATCATTTTTGAGGATTTGAAAAAAAGACGAAAATCACACCGAGACCATGGACTATAGCCCATGGTCTCGGAGTGATTTTCATCTTTTTTTCAAATCCTCGTTTTTCATCATTTTTGACCATGGGCTATAGCCCATCTCAGACGGCTTACTATAGCCTGTCGTTTTTCTCAATTTTTGAGATTTTGAGAGAAAGATGAAAATCGAGAAGAAAGCAACATACTATTATAGCCCATATCAGACGGCATAGCCTACTATAGCACGCCGTTTTTCATCATTTTTGAGGATTTGAAAAAAAGACGAAAATCACTCGAGACCATGGACTATAGCCCATGGTCTCGGAGTGATTCTCGTCTTTTTTTCAAATCCTCGTTTTTCATCATTTTTGACCATGGGCTATAGCCCATCTCAGACGGCATACTATAGCACACCGTTTTTCATCATTTTTGAGGATTTGAAAAAAAGACGAAAATCACTCCGAGACCATGGACTATAGCCCATGGTCTCGGAGTGATTTTCGTCTTTTTTTCAAATCCTCGTTTTTCATGATTTTTGACCATGGGCTATAGCCCATATCAGACGGCATACTATAGCACGCCGTTTTTCATCATTTTTGAGGATTTTAAAAAAAAGACGAAAATCACTCGAGACGATGGACTATAACCCATGGTCTCGGAGCGATTTTCGTCTTTTTTTCAAATCCTCGTTTTTCATCATTTTTGACCATGGGCTATAGCCCATCTCAGACGGCTTACTATAGCATGTCGTTTTTCTCGATTTTTGAGGTTTTGAGAGAAAGATGAAAATCGAGAAGAAAGCGACATACTATTATAGCCCATATCAGACGGCATACTATAGCACGCCGTTTTTCATCATTTTTGAGGATTTGAAAAAAAGACGAAAATCCCTCGAGACAATAGACTATAGCCCATGGTCTCGGAGTGATTTTCGTCTTTTTTTCAAATCCTCGTTTTTCATCATTTTTGACCATGGGCTATAGCCCATCTCAGGCGGCATACTATAGCATGCCGTTTTTCATCATTTTTGAGGATTTGAAAAAAAGACGAAAATCCCTCGAGACAATGGACTATAGCCCATGGTCTCGGAGTGATTTTCGTCTTTTTTTCAAATCCTCGTTTTTCATCATTTTTGACCATGGGCTATAGCCCATCTCAGACGGCTTACTATAGCATGTCGTTTTTCTCGATTTTTGAGGTTTTGAGAGAAAGATGAAAATCGAGAAGAAATCGACATACTATTATAGCCCATATCAGACGGCATACTATAGCACGCCGTTTTTCATCATTTTTGAGGATTTAAAAAAAATACGAAAATCACTCGAGACAATGGACTATAGCCCATGGTCTCGGAGTGATTTTCGTCTTTTTTTCAAATCCTCGTTTTTCATCATTTTTGACCATGGGCTATAGCCCATCTCAGACGGCATACTATAGCACGCCGTTTTTCATCATTTTTGAGGATTTGAAAAAAAGACGAAAATCACACCGAGACCATGGACTATAGCCCATGGTCTCGGAGTGATTTTCATATTTTTTTCAAATCCTCGTTTTTCATCATTTTTGACCATGGGCTATAGCCCATCTCAGACGGCTTACTATAGCCTGTCGTTTTTCTCAATTTTTGAGATTTTGAGAGAAAGATGAAAATCGAGAAGAAAGCAACATACTATTATAGCCCATATCAGACGGCATAGCCTACTATAGCACGCCGTTTTTCATCATTTTTGAGGATTTGAAAAAAAGACGAAAATCACTCGAGACCATGGACTATAGCCCATGGTCTCGGAGTGATTCTCGTCTTTTTTTCAAATCCTCGTTTTTCATCATTTTTGACCATGGGCTATAGCCCATCTCAGACGGCATACTATAGCACACCGTTTTTCATCATTTTTGAGGATTTGAAAAAAAGACGAAAATCACTCCGAGACCATGGACTATAGCCCATGGTCTCGGAGTGATTTTCGTCTTTTTTTCAAATCCTCGTTTTTCATGATTTTTGACCATGGGCTATAGCCCATATCAGACGGCATACTATAGCACGCCGTTTTTCATCATTTTTGAGGATTTAAAAAAAAAGACGAAAATCACTCGAGACGATGGACTATAACCCATGGTCTCGGAGCGATTTTCGTCTTTTTTTCAAATCCTCGTTTTTCATCATTTTTGACCATGGGCTATAGCCCATCTCAGACGGCTTACTATAGCATGTCGTTTTTCTCGATTTTTGAGGTTTTGAGAGAAAGATGAAAATCGAGAAGAAAGCGACATACTATTATAGCCCATATCAGACGGCATACTATAGCACGCCGTTTTTCATCATTTTTGAGGATTTGAAAAAAAGACGAAAATCACTCGAGACAATGGACTATAGCCCATGGTCTCAGAGTGATTTTCGTCTTTTTTTCAAATCCTCGTTTTTCATCATTTTTGACCATGGGCTATAGCCCATCTCAGACGGCATACTATAGCATGCCGTTTTTCATCATTTTTGAGGATTTGAAAAAAAGACGAAAATCACTCCGAGACCATGGAATATAGCCCATGGTCTCGGAGTGATTTTCGTCTTTTTTCAAATCCTCGTTTTTCATCATTTTTGACCATGGGCTATAGCCCATCTCAGACAGCTTACTATAGCATGTTGTTTTTCTCGATTTTTGAGGTTTTGAGAGAAAGATGAAAATCGAGAAGAAAGCAACATACTATTATAGCCCATATCAGACAGCATACTATAGCACGCCGTTTTTCATCATTTTTGAGGATTAAAAAAAAAGACGAAAATCACTCGAGACAATGGACTACAGCCCATGGTCTCGGAGTGATTTTCGTCTTTTTTTCAAATCCTCGTTTTTCATCATTTTTGACCATGGGCTATAGCCCATCTCAGACGGCATACTATTGCATGCCGTTTTTCATCATTTTTGAGGATTTGAAAAAAAGACGAAAATCACTCCGAGACCATGGACTATAGCCCATGGTCTCGGAGTGATTTTCGTCTTTTCTTCAAATCCTCGTTTTTCATGATTTTTGACCATGGGCTATAGCCCATATCAGACGGCATACTATAGCACGCCGTTTTTCATCATTTTTGAGGATTAAAAAAAAAGACGAAAATCACTCGAGACAATGGACTATAGCCCATGGTCTCGGAGTGATTTTCGTCTTTTTTTCAAATCCTCGTTTTTCATCATTTTTGACCATGGGCTATAGCCCATCTCAGACAGCTTACTATAGCATGTCGTTTTTCTCGATTTTTGAGGTTTTGAGAGAAAGATGAAAATCAAGAAGAAAGCGACATACTATTATAGCCCATATCAGACGGCATACTATAGCACGCCGTTTTTCATCATTTTTGAGGATTAAAAAAAAAGACGAAAATCACTCGAGACAATGGACTATAGCCCATGGTCTCGGAGTGATTTTCGTCTTTTTTTTAAATCCTCGTTTTTCATCATTTTTGACCATGGGCTATAGCCCATCTCAGACGGCTTACTATAGCATGTCGTTTTTCTCGATTTTTGAGGTTTTGAGAGAAAGATGAAAATCGAGAAGAAATCGACATACTATTATAGCCCATATCAGACGGCATACTATAGCACGCCGTTTTTCATCATTTTTGAGGATTTAAAAAAAAGACGAAAATCACTCAAGACATTGGACTATAGCCCATGGTCTTGGAGTGATTTTCGTCTTTTTTTTAAATCCTCGTTTTTCATCATTTTTGACCATGGGCTATAGCCCATCTCAGACGGCTTACTATAGCATGTCGTTTTTCTCGATTTTTGAGGTTTTGAGAGAAAGATGAAAATCGAGAAGAAATCGACATACTATTATAGCCCATATCAGACGGCATACTATAGCACGCCGTTTTTCATCATTTTTGAGGATTTGAAAAAAAGACGAAAATCACTCGAGACAATGGACTATAGCCCATGGTCTCGGAGTGATTTTCGTCTTTTTTTCAAATCCTCGTTTTTCATCATTTTTGACCATGGGCTATAGCCCATCTCAGACGGCATTCTATAGCATGCCGTTTTTCATCATTTTTGAGGATTTAAAAAAAAGACGAAAATCACTCGAGACAATGGACTACAGCCCATGGTCTCGGAGTGATTTTCGTCATTTTTTCAAATCCTCGTTTTCATCATTTTTGACCATGGGCTATAGCCCATCTCAGACGGCATACTATAGCATGCCGTTTTTCATCATTTTTGAGGATTTGAAAAAAAGACGAAAATCACTCCGAGACCATGGAATATAGCCCATGGTCTCGGAGTGATTTTCGACTTTTTTTCAAATCCTCATTTTTCATCATTTTTGACCATGGGCTATAGCCCATCTCAGACGGCTTACTATAGCATGTCGTTTTTCTCGATTTTTGAGGTTTTGAGAGAAAGATGAAAATCGAGAAGAAAGCGACATACTATTATAGCCCATATCAGACAGCATACTATAGCACGCCGTTTTTAATCATTTTTGAGGATTTGAAAAAAAGACGAAAATCACTCCGAGACCATGGAATATAGCCCATGGTCTCGGAGTGATTTTCGTCTTTTTTTTTTTTTTTACAAATCCTCGTTTTTCATCATTTTTGACCATGGGCTATAGCCCATCTCAGACGGCATACTATTGCATGCCGTTTTTCATCATTTTTGAGGATTTGAAAAAAAGACGAAAATCACTCCGAGACCATGGACTATAGCCCATGGCCTCGGAGGGATTTTCATCTTTTTTTCAAATCCTCGTTTTTCATCATTTTTGACAATGGGCTATAGCCCATCTCAGACGGCTTACTATAGCCTGTCGTTTTTCTAAATTTTTGAGATTTTGAGAGAAAGATGAAAATCGAGAAGAAAGCAACATACTATTATAGCCCATATCAGACGGCATACTATAGCACGCCGTTTTTCATCATTTTTGAGGATTTAAAAAAAAGACGAAATTCACTCGAGACAATGGACTATAGCCCATGGTCTCGGAGTGATTTTTGTATTTTTTTCAAATCCTTGTTTTTCATCATTTTTGACCATGGGCTAAAGCCCATCTCAGACGGCTTACTATAGCATGTCGTTTTTCTCAATTTTTGAGGTTTTGAGAGAAAGATGAAAATCGAGAAGAAATCGACATACTATTATAGCCCATATCAGACGGCATACTATAGCATGCCGTTTTTCATCATTTTTGAGGATTTGAAAAAAAGACGAAAATCACTCCGAGACCATGGACTATAGCCCATGGTCTCGGAGTGATTTTCGTCTTTTTTTCAAATCCTCGTTTTTCATCATTTTTGACCATGGGCTATAGCCCATCTCAGACGGCATACTATAGCATGCCGTTTTTCATCATTTTTGAGGATTTGAAAAAAAGACGAAAATCACTCCGAGACCATGGACTATAGCCCATGGTCTCGGAGTGATTTTCGTCTTTTTTTCAAATCCTCGTTTTTCATAATTTTTGACCATGGGCTATAGCCCATCTCAGACAGCTTACTATAGCATGTCGTTTTTCTCGATTTTTGAGGTTTTGAGAGAAAGATGAAAATCGAGAAGAAAGCGACATACTATTATAGCCCATATCAGACGGCATACTATAGCACGCCGTTTTTCATCATTTTTGAGGATTTAAAAAAAAGACGCAAATCACTCGAGACAATGGACTACAGCCCATGGTCTCGGAGTGATTCTCGTCTTTTTTTCAAATCCTCGTTTTTCATCATTTTTGACCATGGGCTATAGCCCATCTCAGACAGCTTACTATAGCATGTCGTTTTTCTCGATTTTTGAGGTTTTGAGAGAAAGATGAAAATCGAGAAGAAAGCGACATACTATTATAGCCCATATCAGACGGCATACTATAGCACGCCGTTTTTCATCATTTTTGAGGATTTAAAAAAAAGACGCAAATCACTCGAGACAATGGACTACAGCCCATGTTCTCGGAGTGATTCTCGTCTTTTTTTCAAATCCTCGTTTTTCATCATTTTTGACCATGGGCTCTAGCCCATCTCAGACGGCATACTATAGCACGCCGTTTTTCATCATTTTTGAGGATTTAAAAAAAAGACGAAAATCACTCCGAGACCATGGACTATAGCCCATGGTCTCGGAGTGATTTTCGTCTTTTTTTCAAATCCTCATTTTTCATCATTTTTGACCATGGGCTATAGCCCATCTCAGACGGCTTACTATAGCATGTCGTTTTTCTCGATTTTTGAGGTTTTGAGAGAAAGATGAAAATCGAGAAGAAAGCGACATACTATTATAGCCCATATCAGACGGCATACTATAGCACGCCGTTTTTCATCATTTTTGAGGATTTAAAAAAAAGACGAAAATCACTCGAGACGATGGACTATAACCCATGGTCTCGGAGCGATTTTCGTCTTTTTTTCAAATCCTCGTTTTTCATCATTTTTGACCATGGGCTATAGCCCATCTCAGACGGCATACTATAGCATTCCGTTTTTCTCGATTTTTTAGGTTTTGAGAGAAAGATGAAAATCGAGAAGAAAGCGACATACTATTATAGCCCATATCAGACGGCATACTATAGCACGCCGTTTTTCATCATTTTTGAGGATTTAAAAAAAAGACGAAAATCACTCGAGACAATGGACTACAGCCCATGGTCTCGGAGTGATTTTCGTCTTTTTTTCAAATCCTCGTTTTTCATGATTTTTGACCATGGGCTATAGCCCATCTCAGACGGCTTACTATAGCATGTCGTTTTTCTCGATTTTTGAGGTTTTGAGAGAAAGATGAAAATCGAGAAGAAAGCGACATACTATTATAGCCCATATCAGACGGCATACTATAGCACGCCGTTTTTCATCATTTTTGAGGATTTGAAAAAAAGACGAAAATCACTCGAGACAATGGACTACAGCCCATGGTCTCGGAGTGATTTTCGTCTTTTTTTCAAATCCTCGTTTTTCATCATTTTTGAGGATTAAAAAAAAAGACGAAAATCACTCCGAGACCATGGACTACAGCCCATGGTCTCGGAGTGATTTTCGTCTATTTTTCAAATCCTCGTTTTTCATCATTTTTGAGGATTTGAAAAAAAGACGAAAATCACTCGAGACAATGGACTATAGCCCATGGTCTCGGAGTGATTTTCGTCTTTTTTTCAAATCCTCGTTTTTCATCATTTTTGACCATGGGCTATAGCCCATCTCAGACGGCATTCTATAGCATGCCGTTTTTCATCATTTTTGAGGATTTAAAAAAAAGACGAAAATCACTCGAGACAATGGACTACAGCCCATGGTCTCGGAGTGATTTTCGTCATTTTTTCAAATCCTCGTTTTCATCATTTTTGACCATGGGCTATAGCCCATCTCAGACGGCATACTATAGCATGCCGTTTTTCATCATTTTTGAGGATTTGAAAAAAAGACGAAAATCACTCCGAGACCATGGAATATAGCCCATGGTCTCGGAGTGATTTTCGACTTTTTTTCAAATCCTCATTTTTCATCATTTTTGACCATGGGCTATAGCCCATCTCAGACGGCTTACTATAGCATGTCGTTTTTCTCGATTTTTGAGGTTTTGAGAGAAAGATGAAAATCGAGAAGAAAGCGACATACTATTATAGCCCATATCAGACAGCATACTATAGCACGCCGTTTTTAATCATTTTTGAGGATTTGAAAAAAAGACGAAAATCACTCCGAGACCATGGACTATAGCCCATGGTCTCGGAGTGATTTTCGTCTTTTTTTCAAATCCTCGTTTTTCATAATTTTTGACCATGGGCTATAGCCCATCTCAGACAGCTTACTATAGCATGTCGTT
Source organism: Electrona antarctica (assembly GCF_951216825.1). Classification (NCBI taxonomy): domain Eukaryota; kingdom Metazoa; phylum Chordata; class Actinopteri; order Myctophiformes; family Myctophidae; genus Electrona; species Electrona antarctica. The sequence goes on along the minus strand of NW_027637035.1, from coordinate 82,861 downwards.
TTTCTCGATTTTTGAGGTTTTGAGAGAAAGATGAAAATCGAGAAGAAAGCGACATACTATTATAGCCCATATCAGACGGCATACTATAGCACGCCGTTTTTCATCATTTTTGAGGATTTAAAAAAAAGACGCAAATCACTCGAGACAATGGACTACAGCCCATGGTCTCGGAGTGATTCTCGTCTTTTTTTCAAATCCTCGTTTTTCATCATTTTTGACCATGGGCTATAGCCCATCTCAGACAGCTTACTATAGCATGTCGTTTTTCTCGATTTTTGAGGTTTTGAGAGAAAGATGAAAATCGAGAAGAAAGCGACATACTATTATAGCCCATATCAGACGGCATACTATAGCACGCCGTTTTTCATCATTTTTGAGGATTTAAAAAAAAGACGCAAATCACTCGAGACAATGGACTACAGCCCATGTTCTCGGAGTGATTCTCGTCTTTTTTTCAAATCCTCGTTTTTCATCATTTTTGACCATGGGCTCTAGCCCATCTCAGACGGCATACTATAGCACGCCGTTTTTCATCATTTTTGAGGATTTAAAAAAAAGACGAAAATCACTCCGAGACCATGGACTATAGCCCATGGTCTCGGAGTGATTTTCGTCTTTTTTTCAAATCCTCGTTTTTCATGATTTTTGAACATGGGCTATAGCCCATCTCAGACGGCTTACTATAGCATGTCGTTTTTCTCGATTTTTGAGGTTTTGAGAGAAAGATGAAAATCGAGAAGAAAGCGACATACTATTATAGCCCATATCAGACGGCATACTATAGCACGCCGTTTTTCATCATTTTTGAGGATTTAAAAAAAAGACGAAAATCACTCGAGACGATGGACTATAACCCATGGTCTCGGAGCGATTTTCGTCTTTTTTTCAAATCCTCGTTTTTCATCATTTTTGACCATGGGCTATAGCCCATCTCAGACGGCATACTATAGCATGCCGTTTTTCTCGATTTTTTAGGTTTTGAGAGAAAGATGAAAATCGAGAAGAAAGCGACATACTATTATAGCCCATATCAGACGGCATACTATAGCACGCCGTTTTTCATCATTTTTGAGGATTTAAAAAAAAGACGAAAATCACTCGAGACAATGGACTACAGCCCATGGTCTCGGAGTGATTTTCGTCTTTTTTTCAAATCCTCGTTTTTCATGATTTTTGACCATGGGCTATAGCCCATCTCAGACGGCTTACTATAGCATGTCGTTTTTCTCGATTTTTGAGGTTTTGAGAGAAAGATGAAAATCGAGAAGAAAGCGACATACTATTATAGCCCATATCAGACGGCATACTATAGCACGCCGTTTTTCATCATTTTTGAGGATTTGAAAAAAAGACGAAAATCACTCGAGACAATGGACTACAGCCCATGGTCTCGGAGTGATTTTCGTCTTTTTTTCAAATCCTCGTTTTTCATCATTTTTGAGGATTAAAAAAAAAGACGAAAATCACTCCGAGACCATGGACTACAGCCCATGGTCTCGGAGTGATTTTCGTCTATTTTTCAAATCCTCGTTTTTCATCATTTTTGAGGATTTGAAAAAAAGACGAAAATCACTCCGAGACCATGGACTATAGCCCATGGTCTCGGAGTGATTTTCGTCTTTTTTTCAAATCCTCGTTTTTCATCATTTTTGACCATGGGCTATAGCCCATCTCAGACGGCATACTATAGCATGCCGTTTTTCATCATTTTTGAGGATTTGAAAAAAAGACGAAAATCACTCCGAGACCATGGACTATAGCCCATGGTCTCGGAGTGATTTTCGTCTTTTTTTCAAATCCTCGTTTTTCATAATTTTTGACCATGGGCTATAGCCCATCTCAGACAGCTTACTATAGCATGTCGTTTTTCTCGATTTTTGAGGTTTTGAGAGAAAGATGAAAATCGAGAAGAAAGCGACATACTATTATAGCCCATATCAGACGGCATACTATAGCACGCCGTTTTTCATCATTTTTGAGGATTTAAAAAAAAGACGCAAATCACTCGAGACAATGGACTACAGCCCATGGTCTCGGAGTGATTCTCGTCTTTTTTTCAAATCCTCGTTTTTCATCATTTTTGACCATGGGCTATAGCCCATCTCAGACAGCTTACTATAGCATGTCGTTTTTCTCGATTTTTGAGGTTTTGAGAGAAAGATGAAAATCGAGAAGAAAGCGACATACTATTATAGCCCATATCAGACGGCATACTATAGCACGCCGTTTTTCATCATTTTTGAGGATTTAAAAAAAAGACGCAAATCACTCGAGACAATGGACTACAGCCCATGTTCTCGGAGTGATTCTCGTCTTTTTTTCAAATCCTCGTTTTTCATCATTTTTGACCATGGGCTCTAGCCCATCTCAGACGGCATACTATAGCACGCCGTTTTTCATCATTTTTGAGGATTTAAAAAAAAGACGAAAATCACTCCGAGACCATGGACTATAGCCCATGGTCTCGGAGTGATTTTCGTCTTTTTTTCAAATCCTCGTTTTTCATGATTTTTGAACATGGGCTATAGCCCATCTCAGACGGCTTACTATAGCATGTCGTTTTTCTCGATTTTTGAGGTTTTGAGAGAAAGATGAAAATCGAGAAGAAAGCGACATACTATTATAGCCCATATCAGACGGCATACTATAGCACGCCGTTTTTCATCATTTTTGAGGATTTAAAAAAAAGACGAAAATCACTCGAGACGATGGACTATAACCCATGGTCTCGGAGCGATTTTCGTCTTTTTTTCAAATCCTCGTTTTTCATCATTTTTGACCATGGGCTATAGCCCATCTCAGACGGCATACTATAGCATGCCGTTTTTCTCGATTTTTTAGGTTTTGAGAGAAAGATGAAAATCGAGAAGAAAGCGACATACTATTATAGCCCATATCAGACGGCATACTATAGCACGCCGTTTTTCATCATTTTTGAGGATTTAAAAAAAAGACGAAAATCACTCGAGACAATGGACTACAGCCCATGGTCTCGGAGTGATTTTCGTCTTTTTTTCAAATCCTCGTTTTTCATGATTTTTGACCATGGGCTATAGCCCATCTCAGACGGCTTACTATAGCATGTCGTTTTTCTCGATTTTTGAGGTTTTGAGAGAAAGATGAAAATCGAGAAGAAAGCGACATACTATTATAGCCCATATCAGACGGCATACTATAGCACGCCGTTTTTCATCATTTTTGAGGATTTGAAAAAAAGACGAAAATCACTCGAGACAATGGACTATAGCCCATGGTCTCGGAGTGATTTTCGTCTTTTTTTCAAATCCTCGTTTTTCATCATTTTTGACCATGGGCTATAGCCCATCTCAGACGGCATTCTATAGCATGCCGTTTTTCATCATTTTTGAGGATTTAAAAAAAAGACGAAAATCACTCGAGACAATGGACTACAGCCCATGGTCTCGGAGTGATTTTCGTCATTTTTTCAAATCCTCGTTTTCATCATTTTTGACCATGGGCTATAGCCCATCTCAGACGGCATACTATAGCATGCCGTTTTTCATCATTTTTGAGGATTTGAAAAAAAGACGAAAATCACTCCGAGACCATGGAATATAGCCCATGGTCTCGGAGTGATTTTCGACTTTTTTTCAAATCCTCATTTTTCATCATTTTTGACCATGGGCTATAGCCCATCTCAGACGGCTTACTATAGCATGTCGTTTTTCTCGATTTTTGAGGTTTTGAGAGAAAGATGAAAATCGAGAAGAAAGCGACATACTATTATAGCCCATATCAGACAGCATACTATAGCACGCCGTTTTTAATCATTTTTGAGGATTTGAAAAAAAGACGAAAATCACTCCGAGACCATGGAATATAGCCCATGGTCTCGGAGTGATTTTCGTCTTTTTTTTTTTTTTACAAATCCTCGTTTTTCATCATTTTTGACCATGGGCTATAGCCCATCTCAGACGGCATACTATTGCATGCCGTTTTTCATCATTTTTGAGGATTTGAAAAAAAGACGAAAATCACTCCGAGACCATGGACTATAGCCCATGGCCTCGGAGGGATTTTCATCTTTTTTTCAAATCCTCGTTTTTCATCATTTTTGACAATGGGCTATAGCCCATCTCAGACGGCTTACTATAGCATGTCGTTTTTCTCGATTTTTGAGATTTTGAGAGAAAGATGAAAATCGAGAAGAAAGCAACATACTATTATAGCCCATATCAGACGGCATACTATAGCACGCCGTTTTTCATCATTTTTGAGGATTTAAAAAAAAGACGAAATTCACTCGAGACAATGGACTATAGCCCATGGTCTCGGAGTGATTTTTGTATTTTTTTCAAATCCTTGTTTTTCATCATTTTTGACCATGGGCTAAAGCCCATCTCAGACGGCTTACTATAGCATGTCGTTTTTCTCAATTTTTGAGGTTTTGAGAGAAAGATGAAAATCGAGAAGAAATCGACATACTATTATAGCCCATATCAGACGGCATACTATAGCATGCCGTTTTTCATCATTTTTGAGGATTTGAAAAAAAGACGAAAATCACTCCGAGACCATGGACTATAGCCCATGGTCTCGGAGTGATTTTCGTCTTTTTTTCAAATCCTCGTTTTTCATCATTTTTGACCATGGGCTATAGCCCATCTCAGACGGCATACTATAGCATGCCGTTTTTCATCATTTTTGAGGATTTGAAAAAAAGACGAAAATCACTCCGAGACCATGGACTATAGCCCATGGTCTCGGAGTGATTTTCGTCTTTTTTTCAAATCCTCGTTTTTCATAATTTTTGACCATGGGCTATAGCCCATCTCAGACAGCTTACTATAGCATGTCGTTTTTCTCGATTTTTGAGGTTTTGAGAGAAAGATGAAAATCGAGAAGAAAGCGACATACTATTATAGCCCATATCAGACGGCATACTATAGCACGCCGTTTTTCATCATTTTTGAGGATTTAAAAAAAGACGCAAATCACTCGAGACAATGGACTACAGCCCATGGTCTCGGAGTGATTCTCGTCTTTTTTTCAAATCCTCGTTTTTCATCATTTTTGACCATGGGCTATAGCCCATCTCAGACAGCTTACTATAGCATGTCGTTTTTCTCGATTTTTGAGGTTTTGAGAGAAAGATGAAAATCGAGAAGAAAGCGACATACTATTATAGCCCATATCAGACGGCATACTATAGCACGCCGTTTTTCATCATTTTTGAGGATTTAAAAAAAAGACGCAAATCACTCGAGACAATGGACTACAGCCCATGTTCTCGGAGTGATTCTCGTCTTTTTTTCAAATCCTCGTTTTTCATCATTTTTGACCATGGGCTCTAGCCCATCTCAGACGGCATACTATAGCACGCCGTTTTTCATCATTTTTGAGGATTTAAAAAAAAGACGAAAATCACTCCGAGACCATGGACTATAGCCCATGGTCTCGGAGTGATTTTCGTCTTTTTTTCAAATCCTCGTTTTTCATGATTTTTGAACATGGGCTATAGCCCATCTCAGACGGCTTACTATAGCATGTCGTTTTTCTCGATTTTTGAGGTTTTGAGAGAAAGATGAAAATCGAGAAGAAAGCGACATACTATTATAGCCCATATCAGACGGCATACTATAGCACGCCGTTTTTCATCATTTTTGAGGATTTAAAAAAAAGACGAAAATCACTCGAGACGATGGACTATAACCCATGGTCTCGGAGCGATTTTCGTCTTTTTTTCAAATCCTCGTTTTTCATCATTTTTGACCATGGGCTATAGCCCATCTCAGACGGCATACTATAGCATGCCGTTTTTCTCGATTTTTTAGGTTTTGAGAGAAAGATGAAAATCGAGAAGAAAGCGACATACTATTATAGCCCATATCAGACGGCATACTATAGCACGCCGTTTTTCATCATTTTTGAGGATTTAAAAAAAAGACGAAAATCACTCGAGACAATGGACTACAGCCCATGGTCTCGGAGTGATTTTCGTCTTTTTTTCAAATCCTCGTTTTTCATGATTTTTGACCATGGGCTATAGCCCATCTCAGACCGCTTACTATAGCATGTCGTTTTTCTCGATTTTTGAGGTTTTGAGAGAAAGATGAAAATCGAGAAGAAAGCGACATACTATTATAGCCCATATCAGACGGCATACTATAGCACGCCGTTTTTCATCATTTTTGAGGATTTGAAAAAAAGACGAAAATCACTCGAGACAATGGACTACAGCCCATGGTCTCGGAGTGATTTTCGTCTTTTTTTCAAATCCTCGTTTTTCATCATTTTTGAGGATTAAAAAAAAAGACGAAAATCACTCCGAGACCATGGACTACAGCCCATGGTCTCGGAGTGATTTTCGTCTATTTTTCAAATCCTCGTTTTTCATCATTTTTGACCATGGGCTATAGCCCATCTCAGACGGCATACTATAGCATGCCGTTTTTCATCATGTTTGAGGATTTGAAAAAAAGACGAAAATCACTCCGAGACCATGGACTATAGCCCATGGTCCCGGAGTGATTTTCGTCTTTTTTTCAAATCCTCGTTTTTCATCATTTTTGACCATGGGCTGTAGCCCATCTCAGACGGCTTACTATAGCATGTCGTTTTTCTCAATTTTTGAGATTTTGAGAGAAAGATGAAAATCGAGAAGAAAGCGACATACTATTATAGCCCATATCAGACGGCATACTATAGCACGCCGTTTTTCATCATTTTTGAGGATTTGAAAAAAAGACGAAAATCACTCGAGACAATGGACTATAGCCCATGGTCTCGGAGTGATTTTCGTCTTTTTTTCAAATCCTCGTTTTTCATCATTTTTGACCATGGGCTATAGCCCATCTCAGACAGCTTACTATAGCATGTCGTTTTTCTCGATTTTTGAGGTTTTGAGAGAAAGATGAAAATCGAGAAGAAAGCGACATACTATTATAGCCCATATCAGACAGCATACTATAGCACGCCGTTTTTCATCATTTTTGAGGATTTAAAAAAAAGACGAAAATCACTCGAGACAATGGACTACAGCCCATGGTCTCGGAGTGATTTTCGTCTTTTTTTCAAATCCTCGTTTTTCATCATTTTTGACCATGGGCTATAGCCCATCTCAAACGGCATACTATTGCATGCCGTTTTTCATCATTTTTGAGGATTTGAAAAAAAGACAAAAATCACTCCGAGACCATGGACTATAGCCCATGGTCTCGGAGTGATTTTCGTCTTTTTTTCAAATCCTCGTTTTTCATCATTTTTGAGGATTAAAAAAAAAGACGAAAATCACTCCGAGACCATGGACTACAGCCCATGGTCTCGGAGTGATTTTCGTCTATTTTTCAAATCCTCGTTTTTCATCATTTTTGACCATGGGCTATAGCCCATCTCAGACGGCATACTATAGCATGCCGTTTTTCATCATGTTTGAGGATTTGAAAAAAAGACGAAAATCACTCCGAGACCATGGACTATAGCCCATGGTCCCGGAGTGATTTTCGTCTTTTTTTCAAATCCTCGTTTTTCATCATTTTTGACCATGGGCTGTAGCCCATCTCAGACGGCTTACTATAGCATGTCGTTTTTCTCAATTTTTGAGATTTTGAGAGAAAGATGAAAATCGAGAAGAAAGCGACATACTATTATAGCCCATATCAGACGGCATACTATAGCACGCCGTTTTTCATCATTTTTGAGGATTTGAAAAAAAGACGAAAATCACTCGAGACAATGGACTATAGCCCATGGTCTCGGAGTGATTTTCGTCTTTTTTTCAAATCCTCGTTTTTCATCATTTTTGACCATGGGCTATAGCCCATCTCAGACGGCATACTATAGCATGCCGTTTTTCATCATTTTTGAGGATTTGAAAAAAAGACGAAAATCATTCCGAGACCATGGAATATAGCCCATGGTCTCGGAGTGATTTTCGTCTTTTTTTCAAATCCTCGTTTTTCATCATTTTTGACCATGGGCTATAGCCCATCTCAGACGGCATACTATTGCATGCCGTTTTTCTCGATTTTTGAGGTTTTGAGAGAAAGATGAAAATCACTCCGAGACCATGGACTACAGCCCATGGTCTCGGAGTGATTTTCGTCTATTTTTCAAATCCTCGTTTTTCATCATTTTTGACCATGGGCTATAGCCCATCTCAGACGGCATACTATAGCATGCCGTTTTTCATCATGTTTGAGGATTTGAAAAAAGACGAAAATCACTCCGAGACCATGGACTATAGCCCATGGTCTCGGAGTGATTTCAAATCCTCGTTTTTCATCATTTTTGACCATGGGCTATAGCCCATATCAGACGGCATACTATAGCACGCCGTTTTTCATCATTTTTGAGGATTTGAAAAAAAGACGAAAATCACTCCGAGACCATGGACTATAGCCCATGGTCTCGGAGTGATTTTCGTCTTTTTTTCAAATCCTCGTTTTTCATCATTTTTGAGGATTTAAAAAAAAGACGAAAATCACTCCGAGACCATGGACTACAGCCCATGGTCTCGGAGTGATTTTCGTCTATTTTTCAAATCCTCGTTTTTCATCATTTTTGACCATGGGCTATAGCCCATCTCAGACGGCATACTATAGCATGCCGTTTTTCATCATGTTTGAGGATTTGAAAAAAAGACGAAAATCACACCGAGACCATGGACTATAGCCCATGGTCTCGGAGTGATTTTCGTCTTTTTTTCAAATCCTCGTTTTTCATCATTTTTGACCATGGGCTATAGCCCATCTCAGACGGCATACTATAGCATGCCGTTTTTCATCATTTTTGAGGATTTGAAAAAAAGACGAAAATCACTCCGAGACCATGGACTATAGCCCATGGTCTCGGAGGGATTTTCATCTTTTTTTCAAATCCTCGTTTTTCATCATTTTTGACCATGGGCTATAGCCCATCTCAGACGGCTTACTATAGCATGTCGTTTTTCTCGATTTTTGAGGTTTTGAGAGAAAGATGAAAATCGAGAAGAAAGCAACATAGCCTACTATTATAGTAGCCTGGTTAATAAACCAGACCGAATCAGCCGTTGGCAAAAAAAAGTTGCCTACCAGCGGATTTCGGTCTGGCGAGGCTCAGTAGCACGCCTCTTTCCTACAATCGAGAACAGGTCGGACCAATCGGGACACGGTATGCAATATGGGCGGGCTTTGGTACAGTGACGTTCAATGCTTGAGACTTTTGACTGACAGTAGCTCTGACCAATTGCGTCAAAGAGAAAATGTTCCCCGGGAAATGAAATCCAAGTGGAGCCAGCCCAGACTGATATACCGCGACAGTGTTGTGTGATATTAGTCTGGCTTATTAGCCAGGCTACTATTATAGCCCATATCAGACGGCATACTATAGCACGCCGTTTTTCATCCTTTTTGAGGATTAAAAAAAAAGACGAAAATCACTCCGAGACCATGGATTACAGCCCATGGTCTCGGAGTGATTTTCGTCTATTTTTCAAATCCTCGTTTTTCATCATTTTTGACCATGGGCTATAGCCCATCTCAGACGGCATACTATAGCATGCCGTTTTTCATCATGTTTGAGGATTTGAAAAAAAGACGAAAATCACTCCGAGACCATGGACTATAGCCCATGGTCTCGGAGTGATTTTGGTCTTTTTTTCAAATCCTCATTTTTCATCATTTTTGACCATAGGCTATAGCCCATCTCAGACGGCTTACTATAGCATGTCGTTTTTCTCGATTTTTGAGGTTTTGAGAGAAAGATGAAAATCGAGAAGAAAGCGACATACTATTATAGCCCATATCAGACGGCATACTATAGCACGCCGTTTTTCATCATTTTTGAGGATTTGAAAAAAAGACGAAAATCCCTCGAGACAATAGACTATAGCCCATGGTCTCGGAGTGATTTTCGTCTTTTTTTCAAATCCTCGTTTTTCATCATTTTTGACCATGGGCTATAGCCCATCTCAGGCGGCATACTATAGCATGCCGTTTTTCATCATTTTTGAGGATTTGAAAAAAAGACGAAAATCCCTCGAGACAATGGACTATAGCCCATGGTCTCGGAGTGATTTTCGTCTTTTTTTCAAATCCTCGTTTTTCATCATTTTTGACCATGGGCTATAGCCCATCTCAGACGGCTTACTATAGCATGTCGTTTTTCTCGATTTTTGAGGTTTTGAGAGAAAGATGAAAATCGAGAAGAAATCGACATACTATTATAGCCCATATCAGACGGCATACTATAGCACGCCGTTTTTCATCATTTTTGAGGATTTAAAAAAAATACGAAAATCACTCGAGACAATGGACTATAGCCCATGGTCTCGGAGTGATTTTCGTCTATTTTTCAAATCCTCGTTTTTCATCATTTTTGACCATGGGCTATAGCCCATCTCAGACGGCATACTATAGCATGCCGTTTTTATCATGTTTGAGGATTTGAAAAAAAGACGAAAATCACTCCGAGACCATGGACTATAGCCCATGGTCTCGGAGTGATTTTCGTCTTTTTTTCAAATCCTCGTTTTTCATCATTTTTGACCATGGGCTATAGCCCATCTCAGACGGCATACTATAGCATGCCGTTTTTCATCATTTTTGAGGATTTGAAAAAAAGACGAAAATCACTCCGAGACCATGGACTATAGCCCATGGTCTCGGAGGGATTTTCATCTTTTTTTCAAATCCTCGTTTTTCATCATTTTTGACCATGGGCTATAGGCCATCTCAGACGGCTTACTATAGCCTGTCGTTTTTCTCAATTTTTTAGATTTTGAGAGAAAGATGAAAATCGAGAAGAAAGCAACATACTATTATAGCCCATATCAGACGGCATACTATAGCACGCCGTTTTTCATCATTTTTGAGGATTTAAAAAAAAGACGAAATTCACTCGAGACAATGGACTATAGCCCATGGTCTCGGAGTGATTTTTGTCTTTTTTTCAAATCCTTGTTTTTCATCATTTTTGACCATGGGCTATAGCCCATCTCAGACGGCTTACTATAGGATTTGAAAAAAAGACGAAAATCACTCCGAGACCATGGACTATAGCCCATGGTCTCGGAGGGATTTTCATCTTTTTTTCAAATCCTCGTTTTTCATCATTTTTGACCATGGGCTATAGCCCATCTCAGACGGCTTACTATAGCCTGTCGTTTTTCTCAATTTTTGAGATTTTGAGAGAAAGATGAAAATCGAGAAGAAAGCAACATACTATAATAGCCCATCTCAGACGGCATACTATAGCACGCCGTTTTTCATCATTTTTGAGGATTTTAAAAAAAGACGAAATTCACTCGAGACAATGGACTATAGCCCATGGTCTCGGAGTGATTTTCGTCTTTTTTTTCAAATCCTCGTTTTTCATCATTTTTGACCAGCCCATCTCAGGCGGCATACTATAGCATGCCGTTTTTCATCATTTTTGAGGATTTGAAAAAAAAGACGAAAATCCCTCGAGACAATGGACTATAGCCCATGGTCTCGGAGTGATTTTCGTCTTTTTTTCAAATCCTCGTTTTTCATCATTTTTGACCATGGGCTATAGCCCATCTCAGACGGCTTACTATAGCATGTCGTTTTTCTCGATTTTTGAGGTTTTGAGAGAAAGATGAAAATCGAGAAGAAATCGACATACTATTATAGCCCATATCAGACGGCATACTATAGCACGCCGTTTTTCATCATTTTTGAGGATTTAAAAAAAATACGAAAATCACTCGAGACAATGGACTATAGCCCATGGTCTCGGAGTGATTTTCGTCTTTTTTTCAAATCCTCGTTTTTCATCATTTTTGACCATGGGCTATAGCCCATCTCAGACGGCATACTATAGCACGCCGTTTTTCATCATTTTTGAGGATTTGAAAAAAAGACGAAAATCACTCCGAGACCATGGACTATAGCCCATGGTCTCGGAGTGATTTTCGTCTTTTTTTCAAATCCTCGTTTTTCATCATTTTTGAGGATTAAAAAAAAAGACGAAAATCACTCCGAGACCATGGACTACAGCCCATGGTCTCGGAGTGATTTTCGTCTATTTTTCAAATCCTCGTTTTTCATCATTTTTGACCATGGGCTATAGCCCATCTCAGACGGCATACTATAGCATGCCGTTTTTCATCATGTTTGAGGATTTGAAAAAAATACGAAAATCACTCCGAGACCATGGACTATAGCCCATGGTCTCGGAGTGATTTTCGTCTTTTTTTCAAATCCTCGTTTTTCATCATTTTTGACCATGGGCTATAGCCCATATCAGACGGCGTACTATAGCACGCCGTTTTTCATCATTTTTGAGGATTTGAAAAAAAGACGAAAATCACTCCGAGACCATGGACTATAGCCCATGGTCTCGGAGTGATTTTCGTCTTTTTTTCAAATCCTCGTTTTTCATCATTTTTGAGGATTTAAAAAAAAGACGAAAATCACTCCGAGACCATGGACTATAGCCCATGGTCTCGGAGTGATTTTCGTCTATTTTTCAAATCCTCGTTTTTCATCATTTTTGACCATGGGCTATAGCCCATCTCAGACGGCATACTATAGCATGCCGTTTTTCATCATTTTTGAGGATTTGAAAAAAAGACGAAAATCACTCCGAGACCATGGACTATAGCCCATGGTCTCGGAGGGATTTTCATCTTTTTTTCAAATCCTCGTTTTTCATCATTTTTGACCATGGGCTATAGGCCATCTCAGACGGCTTACTATAGCCTGTCGTTTTTCTCAATTTTTGAGATTTTGAGAGAAAGATGAAAATCGAGAAGAAAGCAACATACTATTATAGCCCATATCAGACGGCATACTATAGCACGCCGTTTTTCATCATTTTTGAGGATTTAAAAAAAAGACGAAATTCACTCGAGACAATGGACTATAGCCCATGGTCTCGGAGTGATTTTTGTCTTTTTTTCAAATCCTTGTTTTTCATCATTTTTGACCATGGGCTATAGCCCATCTCAGACGGCTTACTATAGGATTTGAAAAAAAGACGAAAATCACTCCGAGACCATGGACTATAGCCCATGGTCTCGGAGGGATTTTCATCTTTTTTTCAAATCCTCGTTTTTCATCATTTTTGACCATGGGCTATAGCCCATCTCAGACGGCTTACTATAGCCTGTCGTTTTTCTCAATTTTTGAGATTTTGAGAGAAAGATGAAAATCGAGAAGAAAGCAACATACTATTATAGCCCATCTCAGACGGCATACTATAGCACGCCGTTTTTCATCATTTTTGAGGATTTTAAAAAAAGACGAAATTCACTCGAGACAATGGACTATAGCCCATGGTCTCGGAGTGATTTTCGTCTTTTTTTCAAATCCTCGTTTTTCATCATTTTTGACCATGGGCTATAGCCCATCTCAGACGGCTTACTATAGCATGTCGTTTTTCTCGATTTTTGAGGTTTTGAGAGAAAGATGAAAATCGAGAAGAAAGCGACATACTATTATAGCCCATATCAGACGGCATACTATAGCACGCCGTTTTTCATCATTTTTGAGGATTTTAAAAAAAGACGAAAATCACTCCGAGACCATGGACTATATAGCCCATGGTCTCGGAGTGATTTTCATCTTTTTTTCAAATCCTCGTTTTTCATCATTTTTGACCATGGGCTATAGCCCATCTCAGACGGCTTACTATAGCCTGTCGTTTTTCTCAATTTTTGAGATTTTGAGAGAAAGATGAAAATCGAGAAGAAAGCAACATACTATTATAGCCCATATCAGACGGCATCATCATTTTTGAGGATTTAAAAAAAAGACGAAAATCACTCGAGACAATGGACTATAGCCCATGGTCTCGGAGGGATTTTCGTCTTTTTTTCAAATCCTCGTTTTTCATCATTTTTGACCATGGGCTATAGCCCATCTCAGACGGCATTCTATAGCATGCCGTTTTTCATCATTTTTGAGGATTTAAAAAAAAGACGAAAATCACTCGAGACAATGGACTACAGCCCATGGTCTCGGAGCGATTTTCGTCTTTTTTTCAAATCCTCGTTTTTCATCATTTTTGACCATGGGCTATAGCCCATCTCAGACGGCATACTATAGCATGCCGTTTTTCATCATTTTTGAGGATTTGAAAAAAAGACGAAAATCACTCCGAGACCATGGACTATAGCCCATGGTCTCGGAGTGATTTTCGTCTTTTTTTCAAATCCTCGTTTTTCATCATTTTTGACCATGGGCTATAGCCCATCTCAGACGGCATACTATAGCATGCCGTTTTTCATCATTTTTGAGGATTTGAAAAAAAGACGAAAATCACTCCGAGACCATGGACTATAGCCCATGGTCTCGGAGTGATTTTCGTCTTTTTTTCAAATCCTCGTTTTTCATCATTTTTGACCATGGGCTATAGCCCATCTCAGACGGCTTACTATAGCATGTCGTTTTTCTCGATTTTTGAGGTTTTGAGAGAAAGATGAAAATCGAGAAGAAAGCGACATACTATTATAGCCCATATCAGACAGCATACTATAGCACGCCATTTTTCATCATTTTTGAGGATTTAAAAAAAAGACGAAAATCACTCCGAGACCATGGACTATAGCCCATGGTCCCGGAGTGATTTTCGTCTTTTTTTTTCAAATCCTCGTTTTTCATCATTTTGGACCATGGGCTATAGCCCATCTCAGACGGCTTACTATAGCATGTCGTTTTTCTCGATTTTTCAGGTTTTGAGAGAAAGATGAAAATCGAGAAGAAAGCGACATACTATTATAGCCCATATCAGACGGCATACTATAGCACGCCGTTTTTCATCATTTTTGAGGATTTGAAAAAAAGACGAAAATCACTCGAGACAATGGACTATAGCCCATGGTCCCGGAGTGATTTTCGTCTTTTTTTTTCAAATCCTCGTTTTTCATCATTTTTGACCATGGGCTATAGCCCATCTCAGACGGCTTACTATAGCATGTCGTTTTTCTCGATTTTTGAGGTTTTGAGAGAAAGATGAAAATCGAGAAGAAAGCGACATACTATTATAGCCCATATCAGACGGCATACTATAGCACGCCGTTTTTCATCATTTTTGAGGATTTGAAAAAAAGACGAAAATCACTCGAGACAATGGACTATAGCCCATGGTCTCGGAGTGATTTTCGTCTTTTTTTCAAATCCTCGTTTTTCATCATTTTTGAGGATTTAAAAAAAAGACGAAAATCACTCCGAGACCATGGACTATAGCCCATGGTCTCGGAGGGATTTTCGTCTTTTTTTCAAATCCTCATTTTTCATAATTTTTGACCATGGGCTATAGCCCATCTCAGACGGCTTACTATAGAGCGTCGCAGTCCCGCCTCCTACCCTGGACCAGGAAATGAAACCCAATGCATTATTCTCATAGACATTTCTTAAAGTATTTATTTAAAGACGGTTACGCCGCCGACAAAGCCAACTCGAGTCGTGACAACTCATGACAACACAAACAATATTTTGGACCAAACAAATAATTACAAAGAAGAAAAACAACAAAAAAAGTGTTGTCACCTGCCGTTTTTTTCTTCTTTGTAATTATTTGTTTGGTCCAAAATATTGTTTGTGTTGTCATGAGTTGTCACGACTCGAGTTGGCTTTGTCCGCGGCGTAACCGTCTTTAAATAAATACTTTAAGAAATGTCTATGAGAATAATGCATTGGGTTTCATTTCCTGGTCCAGGGTAGGAGGCGGGACTGCGACGCTCTATAGCATGTCGTTTTTCTCGATTTTTGAGGTTTTGAGAGAAAGATGAAAATCGAGAAGAAAGCGACATACTATTATAGCCCATATCAGACGGCATACTATAGCACGCCGTTTTTCATCATTTTTGAGGATTTAAAAAAAAGACGAAAATCACTCGAGACAATGGACTATAGCCCATGGTCTCGGAGGGATTTTCGTCTTTTTTTCAAATCCTCGTTTTTCATCATTTTTGACCATGGGCTATAGCCCATCTCAGACGGCATACTATAGCATGCCGTTTTTCATCATTTTTGAGGATTTGAAAAAAATACGAAAATCACTCCGAGACCATGGAATATAGCCCATGGTCTCGGAGTGATTTTCGACTTTTTTTCAAATCCTCATTTTTCATCATTTTTGACCATGGGCTATAGCCCATCTCAGACGGCTTACTATAGCATGTCGTTTTTCTCGATTTTTGAGATTTTGAGAGAAAGATGAAAATCGAGAAGAAAGCGACATACTATTATAGCCCATATCAGACGGCATACTATAGCACGCCGTTTTTCATCATTTTTGAGGATTTAAAAAAAAGACGAAAATCACTCCGAGACAATGGACTACAGCCCATGGTCTCGGAGCGATTTTCGTCTTTTTTTCAAATCCTCGTTTTTCATAATTTTTGACCATGGGCTATAGCCCATCTCAGACGGCATACTATAGCATGCCGTTTTTCATCATTTTTGAGGATTTGAAAAAAAGACGAAAATCACTCCGAGACCATGGACTATAGCCCATGGTCTCGGAGTGATTTTCGTCTTTTTTTCAAATCCTCGTTTTTCATCATTTTTGACCATGGGCTATAGCCCATCTCAGACGGCATACTATAGCATGCCGTTTTTCATCATTTTTGAGGATTTGAAAAAAAGACGAAAATCACTCCGAGACCATGGAATATAGCCCATGGTCTCGGAGTGATTTTCGACTTTTTTTCAAATCCTCATTTTTGACCATGGGCTATAGCCCATCTCAGACGGCTTACTATAGCATGTCGTTTTTCTCGATTTTTGAGGTTTTGAGAGAAAGATGAAAATCGAGAAGAAAGCAACATACTATTATAGCCCATATCAGACGGCATACTATAGCACGCCGTTTTTCATCATTTTTGAGGATTTGAAAAAAAGACGAAAATCACTCGAGACAATGGACTATAGCCCATGGTCTCGGAGTGATTTTCGTCTTTTTTTCAAATCCTCGTTTTTCATCATTTTTGAGGATTAAAAAAAAAGACGAAAATCACTCCGAGACCATGGACTATAGCCCATGGTCTCGGAGGGATTTTCGTCTTTTTTTCAAATCCTCATTTTTCATAATTTTTGACCATGGGCTATAGCCCATCTCAGACGGCTTACTATAGAGCGTCGCAGTCCCGCAACCTACCCTGGACCAGGAAATGAAACCCAATGCATTATTCTCATAGACATTTCTTAAAGTATTTATTTAAAGACGGTTACGCCGCGGACAAAGCCAACTCGAGTCGTGACAACTCATGACAACACAAACAATATTTTGGACCAAACAAATAATTACAAAGAAGAAAAACAACAAAAAAAGTGTTGTAACCTGCCGTTTTTTTCTTCTTTCTAATTATTTGTTTGGTCCAAAATATTGTTTGTGTTGTCATGAGTTGTCACGACTCGAGTTGGCTTTGTCCGCGGCGTAACCGTCTTTAAATAAATACTTTAAGAAATGTCTATGAGAATAATGCATTGGGTTTCATTTCCTGGTCCAGGGTAGGAGGCGGGACTGCGACGCTCTATAGCATGTCGTTTTTCTCGATTTTTGAGGTTTTGAGAGAAAGATGAAAATCGAGAAGAAAGCGACATACTATTATAGCCCATATCAGACGGCATACTATAGCACGCCGTTTTTCATCATTTTTGAGGATTTAAAAAAAAGACGAAAATCACTCCGAGACCATGGAATATAGCCCATGGTCTCGGAGTGATTTTCGACTTTTTTTCAAATCCTCATTTTTGACCATGGGCTATAGCCCATCTCAGACGGCTTACTATAGCATGTCGTTTTTCTCGATTTTTGAGATTTTGAGAGAAAGATGAAAATCGAGAAGAAAGCGACATACTATTATAGCCCATATCAGACGGCATACTATAGCACGCCGTTTTTCATCATTTTTGAGGATTTGAAAAAAAGACGAAAATCACTCGAGACAAGGGACTACAGCCCATGGTCTCGGAGTGATTTTCGTCTTTTTTTCAAATCCTTGTTTTTCATCATTTTTGACCATGGGCTATAGCCCATCTCAGACGGCATACTATAGCATGCCGTTTTTCATCATTTTTGAGGATTTGAAAAAAAGACGAAAATCACTCCGAGACCATGGACTATAGCCCATGGTCTCGGAGGGATTTTCATCTTTTTTTCAAATCCTCGTTTTTCATCATTTTTGACCATGGGCTATAGCCCATCTCAGACGGCTTACTATAGCCTGTCGTTTTTCTCAATTTTTGAGATTTTGAGAGAAAGATGAAAATCGAGAAGAAAGCAACATACTATTATAGCCCATATCAGACGGCATACTATAGCACGCCGTTTTTCATCATTTTTGAGGATTTAAAAAAAAGACGAAAATCACTCCGAGACCATGGACTATAGCCCATGGTCTCGGAGTGATTTTCATCTTTTTTTCAAATCCTCGTTTTTCATCATTTTTGACCATGGGCTAAAGCCCATCTCAGACGGCTTACTATAGCCTGTCGTTTTTCTCAATTTTTGAGATTTTGAGAGAAAGATGAAAATCGAGAAGAAAGCAACATACTATTATAGCCCATATCAGACGGCATACTATAGCACGCCGTTTTTCATCATTTTTGAGGATTTAAAAAAAAGACGAAATTCACTCGAGACAATGGACTAAAGCCCATGGTCTCGGAGTGATTTTTGTCTTTTTTTCAAATCCTTGTTTTTCATCATTTTTGACCATGGGCTATAGCCCATCTCAGACGGCTTACTATAGCATGTCGTTTTTCTCAATTTTTGAGGTTTTGAGAGAAAGATGAAAATCGAGAAGAAATCGACATACTATTATAGCCCATATCAGACGGCATACTATAGCACGCCGTTTTTCATCATTTTTGAGGATTTAAAAAAAATACGAAAATCACTCCGAGACCATGGATTACAGCCCATGGTCTCGGAGTGATTTTCATCTTTTTTTCAAATCCTCGTTTTTCATCATTTTTGACCATGGGCTATAGCCCACCTCAGACGGCTTACTATAGCCTGTCGTTTTTCTCAATTTTTGAGATTTTGAGAGAAAGATGAAAATCGAGAAGAAAGCAACATACTATTATAGCCCATATCAGACGGCATCATCATTTTTGAGGATTTAAAAAAAAGACGAAAATCACTCGAGACAATGGACTACAGCCCATGGTCTCGGAGTGATTTTCGTCTTTTTTTCAAATACTCGTTTTTCATCATTTTTTCATCTCAGACGGCTTACTATAGCATGTCGTTTTTCTCAATTTTTGAGGTTTTGAGAGAAAGATGAAAATCGAGAAGAAAGCAACATACTATTATAGCCCATATCAGACAGCATACTATAGCACGCCGTTTTTCATCATTTTTGAGGATTAAAAAAAAAGACGAAAATCACTCGAGACAATGGACTATAGGTGCGCCACTCAATGACCTTGAACAGTATAAATGACCTTGAACAGTATAAATGACCTTGAGCAGTATAAATGGCCTTCATAGGACTGGTAAATGACCTTCACCAGTATCAATGACTTTGACTAGTATAGATGACCTTGACCAGTATAGATGACCTTCATAAGACTATAGTATGCCCTCCGAGACCATGGACTATATATAGCCTTTAGCTTTTCCGTGATTTTCGCCTTTTTTTCAAATCCTCCGAAATTGTGTTGTGTTGCTCATAAAACATCACTTCATCACCAATTTTTGCAGAAGAAATATACGTGTGAGAACTTTCTCAAACAAAAATAAGAGACGTTCTCATACTTTGTTCTGGGTCTAGTGAACAGAATATCACATGTAATAAATAGACTTGGTAACCTAACTGTAGGGAGTACAAACACAGTAGAGAACCTGGGGGTTATCATCTATGAAAAGGATGAACAATGTGCAGAACATTTAAATAAACCATGTAAATACAACAAATTGAGCAGAGCACTGCAGGGACTTGAACCCCGTACTGTAAAACCAGGAGTACCACACCAGTGCCTTAGTTTATTTTGTTGTAATTTACAGGTCCATTATTTTCATCTTGTTCTCAAATCCTGCAAAATCATGAAAAACGTCATGCACCACGGCATACTATAGAGCGTCGCAGTCCCGCCCCCTCGAGAGACCCGGAAAATAAATCCCTGTTCATTTTCCTCATAGACTTCAGAAAGTATTTATTTAAAGCCCTCCGAGACCTTGGACTATAGCCTTTCGTATTCCGGGATTTTCACCTTTTTTTCAAATCCTCAACAATGATGAAGACTCTCGCACTATAGCGCATCGCTCAATGACCTTGACCAATATCAATGACCTTGAGAGTATAAATGACCTTGCCTAGTATAAATAACCTTCATAAGACCAGTATAAATTACCTTGACCAGTATAGATGACCTTGACCGACCTTGACCAGTATAAATGTCCTTGACCAGTATAAATGACCTTCATAAGACTAGTAAATGACCTTCACCAGTATAAATGAAAGGATTTTCACCTTTTTTTTCAAATCCTCCGAAATCGTGAAAAACGACATACTATAGCATGCCCTCCGAGACCATGGACTATAGCCTTTCGCTTTACCGCGATTTTCACCTTTTTTTCAAATCCTCCGAAATCGTAAAAAACGACATACTATATATAGTATGCCCTCCGACACCATGGATAGCCTTTCGCTTTTCCTTGATTTTCACCTTTTTTCAAATCCTCAACAATGATGAAGAATCGCGCCGCTCAATGACCTTGACCAATATCAATGACCTTGAGCAGTATAAATTACCTTCATAAGACTAGTAAATGACCTTGACCAGTATAAATTACCTTGACAAGTATAAATGACCTTGACCAGTATAAATGACCTTGACCAGTATGCGGTCCGTGACCATGGACTTTCGCTTTTCACCTTTTTTTCAAATCCTCCGAAATCGTGAAAAATGACATAGTATATAGATGGGTCCAAATTCGTTATAATCGTGCACTTGGTGACAAGTTTTTGATTTTTGGCATGGTGTTAGGTATGGTTATAAGGTTTTCAAAAAGCATCGCAAAAAAGTTGGGCTCGCACCCTAGTGGTCCGTTTGCAATGAATCTAATATTAAATGGGCCAGTATATGGTTAAAAACCATAATAATGGATAAAGAAAAAATCCAATGGATTCTATTAGTATTGGGTATGCTAAATAACTTCTGGAAAGTCATAATTTTCAAGATGGCGTCCACGGTGGCCTCAGTGAGCTTAAAATGCCTATAAACTGGGATTTCATACATAACAAATCATAACAATTATGCACTTGGTGACAGGTTTTAGATATTTGGCATGATGTTAGGTATGGGCATAATGTTTTCAAAAACCATCGCAAACAAGTTGGGCTCGCCCCCTAGTGGTCTGTTTGCAATGAATCCAATGCTGGCCTATTTAACATTGGATTCATTGCAAACGGACCACTAGGGGGCGAGCCCAACTCGTTTGCGATGGTTTTTGAAAACCTTATGCCCATACCTAACACCATGCCAAAAATCCAAAAACTTGTCACCAAGTGCATAATTGTTATGATTTTGTATGTATTAAATCCCAGTTTATAGGAATTTTAAGCTCACTGAGGCCACCGTGGACGCCATCTCGAAAATTATGCCTTTCCAGAAGTTATTTTCACCCACATCTTTTATATGTTATTTAGCATACCCAATACTAATATAATCCATTGGAAAATCTCTTTTATCAATTATTTTGTTTTTTAACCATATACTTTAATATTTGAGTCATTGCAAACAGACCACTAGGGGGCGAGCCCAAATAGTTTGTGATGTTTTTTGAAAACCTTATAACCATACCTAACACCATACCAAAAATCAAAAACGTGTCACCAAGTGCACGATCTTGTTGACGAATTGGGACCCAGCTATCACCAGTATAAATGACCTTGACCAGAATAGATGACCTTCGAAATGGTGAAACACAACATACTATAGTAAGTCCTCCGAGACCATGGACTACAGCCTTTCGCTTTTCACCTTTTTCAAATCCTCAAAAATCATGCAAAAAGTGGCACACTATTGTATGCCCTCCGAGACCATGGACTATAGCCTTTCGCTTTTCCGTGATTTTCACCTTTCTTTCAAATCCTCAACAATGATGAAGAATCGCGCACTAAAGTGCGCCGTTAAATTACCATGACCAGTATAAATGACCTTCATAAGACTAGTAAATTACCTTCACCAGTTTAAATTACCTTGAACAGTATAAATGACCGTGACCATTATAAATGACCTTCAAACAGACCACTAGGGGGTAAGCCCAACTCGTTTGCGATGGTTTTTGAAAACCTTATAACCATACCTAACACGATACCAAAAATCGAAAACTTATCACCAAGTGCACGATCTTGTTGATTTTGGACGAATTGGGACCCAGCTATCACCAGTATAAATGACCTTGACCAGAATAGATGACCTTCGAAATGGTGAAACAAGACATACTATAGTAAGCCCTCCGAGACCATGGTCTACAGCCTTTCGCTTTTCACCTTTTTCAAATCCTCAAAAATCATGCAAAAAGTGGCCCTCCGAAACCATGGACTATAGCCTTTCGCTTTTCAGTGATTTCCTCCTTTTTTTCAAATCCTCCGAAATGGTGAAAAACTACATACTATAGTATGCCCTCCGAGGCAATGGACTATAGCCTTTAGATTTTCCGTGATTTTCACCTTTCTTTCAAATCCTCAACAATGATGAAGAATCGCGCACTATAGCGCGCCAGTATCAATGACATTGACCAGTATAAATGACCTTCATAAGACTAGTAAATGACCTTCACCAGTATAAATGACCTTGACCAGTATAAATGACCTTCATAAGACTAGTAAATGACCTTCACCAGTATAAATGACCTTCACCAGTATAGATTACCTTCACCAGTATAAATTACCTTGACCAGTATAAATGACCTTGACCAGTATAAATTACCTTCACCATATAAATTACCTTGACCAGTATAAATTACCTTCACCAGTATAAATGACCTTGACCCTGAAATATTCGCGACTGTGTATCGCTCAAGATGAATGGAGAACACAGGAGATAGACAGTGAAGTTGGGGATGAACGGAGGAAAGTCTGGAAGGAAATGATAGAGAACACCAACATGACAATAAACAGCAGGAAGGCATGGGCCACAATCTGCCTTCTTGGAAAAGACCACACCACCCATAATCACAATGGTCACAGCAAACTCTGTTGCATCACAACTGGTGGCCAAAAGTCGTAACAAACACCGCTGCCGACCCACAGGAGCACACCATCACACAGTGGTATCAGACCAACCACAATCAGCCAGCCCTCAAACCAAACCCTTCGACCTAGAAGAACTCGAAACTGCAATGGGAAAGTTGAAATCTGATTCTGGAAAAGTAGCAGGGATTGATGACATAATGGCAGAATGATACAGCACAGAACGCAAAGACCTGGCTCCTGGGGATGCTGAACACATGCATGGCACAGAAAACCATCCCTTCTGTCTGGAGAAAGGCCAAAGTGGTTGTAATCCCCAAACATGGCAAAGACCCATCATCCCCAAAGAGCTACCGACCCATTTCCCACCTCTGCATCACCTACAAGCTCTATGAGAGGCTGCTACTCCAACGCCTCATGCCACTCATAGACACCAAGCTGACTAAAGACCAAGCTGGTTTCCGTCCCGGCCGCTCCTGTGCTGGACAGAGCTCAACCTCACCCAACACATTGAGGATGGGTCTGAGGGAAAACAAATAACTGGAGCAGCATTCATAGATCTCTCTGCTGCCTACAACACTGTCCAACACCGCACAATGGTCAGGAAACTACTGGACATGACTGGTGACCTGGACCTGTGTCAAGTCATCAAAAGCCTCCTCAACAACAGGCGCTTCTATGTCCAGTTAAATGACCAGAGGAGTAAATGGAAATCCCAAAAGAACGGCCTCCCACAAGGTAGCTTGCTCACCCCCCTCCTTTTCAATATCTACACAAACGACCAGCCACTACCGACAGAATGCCAGCGTTTCATCTACACCGACGACCTCTGCATTACCACCCAACAAGCAGACTTCCAGAAGATTGAGTCACCCATCAAAAACCAGACTATGCAGCTTCCACCTGAGGAACCGAGACGCGAAAAAAGAACTGGGCGTCACTTGGGATGGTCAAAAACCTAACCATACCCACCCCATGTAATTTGGAGTTACACTGGACAGAACACTCTCCTTCAAGAAACAACTGGAGAACACAAAAGCCACGGTCAACACCCACACCCGTAAAATAAGTGTTTACACACCTCATTCAAGTTGCAGGCAGGCAGGCAGGCAGGAAGGCAGGCAGGCAGGCAGGCAGGCAGGCAGGCAGGACGAGACAGGCAAGCATGCAGGCAAGCAAGCAAGCAGGCCGAGGCAGGCATGCATGTAGGCCGGCCGAGGCAGCCAAGGGTTAGGGTTAGTCAGCTCAGCCAGGCCTCTCTCGAGGCTTGGCTCTCTGTCTGCCTGGCCCGGTCAGCCCCGCCCTGCCTTGCAGCAACAGAACCAGCCGGCCTGGCAAGCCAGCCAGCTCAGAATGCGAGCTCAGCAAGCCAGCACAGCGAACATTTTTACAAGCCCAGACTCAGAAAAAAACAGTTTCAGGCCAGGACAGGACAGACAGTTTGTGGCAGACCTTGGCAAGCAGGAAGGGTCGCAGGAAAGCATTGGCAGCTGGCAGGAGGCCCGGGGAGTCAAACCCTACCCTTTGGCTTGGATGACTAATCAAGGGCACTGCACTGGGCCCGGGCAGTCAAACCCTACCCTTTGGCTTGGATGACTAATCAAGGGCGCTACAGGCCTGGGCAGTCAAACCCTACCCTTTGGCTTGGATGACTAATCAAAGGCACTGCACTGTTAGGGCTGAGAGCCTGGCTTGCTGCAAATGCGGGTCTGGTCTGGCTGACTGTTGGCTGTCAGGTAGGAGACCCTGGCTGTCTGCTGGGCATCCTGAGTCTGGGCTTGTAAAGATTTTCGCTGTGCTGGCTTGCTGAGCTCGCATTCTGAGCTGGCTGGCTTGCCAGGCCGGCTGGTTCTGTTGCTGCAAGGCAGGGCGGGGCAGACCGGGCCAGGCAGACAGAGAGCCAGGCCTCGAGAGAGGCCTGGCTGAGCTGACTAACCCTAACCCATGGCTGCAATGGCTGAAGTGCGCTGGCTTGGCAGTCTGACTTTCTACACTGGCTGACTGGCGGGGCTGGCTGGCTGAGTTGGCTGACTGAGCGGGCTTGCTGGCTAGAGCCTTCCAACGGTGTCTACCTTGATCTCCGTCCTAAGAAAGAAAGACAGAAAAAGAAACACACATAAATTCAGAACGACTTAAACCCTCTATATTTTTATAAAACAATTCTGGACAGGAATCCTGTATTGCAGGGGTGCCCAAAAAGGTACATCGTGATCTACCAGTAGATCACAAAGGCTGTGCAGGTAGACCACATGGCATGCCCCTGTATATAATCTATCACTTGAATTAAGGTGACTTGATTGATTGACATAAAAAAGGCCTGTCAGCTCAAATGTTGCACACAAACATCAGTAGCATTACAAAGTTATTGTGACAGTAATAATTGCTATAGTGTGTGTTCAGTAACAGTGTTAAATCGTTCTATATTGTGCAGTAATGATTGCTATAGAGTGTGTTCAGTAACAGTGTTAAATAGTTATATATTGTGCAGTAATGATTGCTATAGAGTGTGTTCAGTAACAGTGTTAAATAGTTCTATATTGTGACAGTAATCATTGCTATAGAGTGTGTTCAGTAACAGTGTTAAATAGTTCTATATTGTGACAGTAATCATTGCTATAGAGTGTGTTCAGTAACAGTGTTAAATAGCTCTATATTGTGCAGTAATCATTGCTATAGTGTGTGTGTTCAGTAACAGTGTTAAACAGCTCTATATTGTGCAGTAATCATTGCTATAGTGTGTGTGTTCAGTAACAGTGTTAAACAGCTCTATATTGTGCAGTAATCATTGCTATAGTGTGTGTGTTCAGTAACAGTGTTAAATAGTTCTATATTGTGACAGTAATCATTGCTATAGAGTGTGTGTTCAGTAACAGTGTTAAACAGCTCTATATTGTGACAGTAATCATTGCTATAGTGTGTGTGTTCAGTAACAGTGTTAAACAGCTCTATATTGTGACAGTAATCATTGCTATAGAACGTGTGTGTTCAGTAACAGGAATATTCCTGTCTCTCCAGCTCTAAATAGTAAAGGGTTAAAAAAAAAACAGGTAGGTGACAAAACTTCAGCCAATCAGGAGCAAGTAGCTATTTATGAGCTTAATGTTCCAGTTCTCATTACAATTCCACTTGTTTAATCTGTATCCTGACTGGGTTCCTGATGCAATGATTACTGTCACACTATAGAGCTATTTAACACTGTTACTGAACACACACTATAGCAATGATTACTGTCACACTATAGAGCTATTTAACACTGTTACTGAACACACACTATAGCAATGATTACTGTCACACTATAGAGCTATTTAACACTGTTACTGAACACACACTATAGCAATGATTACTGTCACACTATAGAGCTATTTAACACTATTACTGAACACACACTATAGCAATGATTACTGTCACACTATAGAGCTATTTAACACTGTTACTGAACACACTCTATAGCAATGATTACTGTCACACTATAGAGCTATTTAACACTATTACTGAACACACACTATAGCAATGATTACTGTCACACTATAGAGCTATTTAACACTATTACTGAACACACACTATAGCAATGATTACTGTCACACTATAGAGCTATTTAACACTGTTACTGAACACACACTATAGCAATGATTACTGTCACACTATAGAGCTATTTAACACTGTTACTGAACACACACTATAGCAATGATTACTGTCACACTATAGAGCTATTTAACACTATTACTGAACACACACTATAGCAATGATTACTGTCACACTATAGAGCTATTTAACACTGTTACTGAACACACACTATAGCAATGATTACTGTCACACTATAGAGCTATTTAACACTGTTACTGAACACACACTATAGCAATGATTACTGTCACACTATAGAGCTATTTAACACTATTACTGAACACACACTATAGCAATGATTACTGTCACACTATAGAGCTATTTAACACTATTACTGAACACACACTATAGCAATGATTACTGTCACACTATAGAGCTATTTAACACTGTTACTGAACACACTCTATAGCAATGATTACTGTCACACTATAGAGCTATTTAACACTGTTACTGAACACACTCTATAGCTATGATTACTGTCACACTATAGAGCTATTTAACACTATTACTGAACACACACTATAGCAATGATTACTGTCACACTATAGAGCTATTTAACACTATTACTGAACACACACTATAGCAATGATTACTGTCACACTATAGAGCTATTTAACACTGTTACTGAACACACACTATAGCAATGATTACTGTCACACTATAGAGCTATTTAACACTATTACTGAACACACACTATAGCAATGATTACTGTCACACTATAGAGCTATTTAACACTGTTACTGAACACACACTATAGCTATGATTACTGTCACAATACAGAGCAATTTAATTTAGGTAACCAAATGAACCCCAATAGTAGATCTTTACACTCTCAATAGTTTAATTGTCGTTAAGCATCTGCATTACTTAATCTCCAAAAAACTACACAATTAGAGAATGTAGAAGACTGCTACTTCTGGTCGGTTGTTTGTACTATTTTGATAATATTTACATTTGATGGCATTTAGCCTCTCAGACCCATTTGAGCCACTGACTGACTGACCACCATTGTGAGAGGCTCAAATGCTGAATAAATAATCGACTAGATGTGAAAAGAGTATTGTTTGTTGTTTGGTTGGTAAAAGGACAAACATTGTTTGGGATCAAACAAACATTCCCAGGTCCTCATGTAAACAGACGGCCGAGACTAACAAATCGGGTACAGTAACATAAATAAACTAATTCGGCAGATTACACACAAAGTATTCTACGCTCTAATTGTGATGTTACTTATGTTATTTATACTACTACCCCAATGAACCATATTCCTATAGTAGAATGGTTAGAGTTGGCGCCTAGTAAACACAGGGCCCGAGTTCTCGCCCCAGGGGCGGCATAAGCCTTTTTCCCAAACAAACAAACATCATACCCATTTGAGCCACTGACCACCATTGTGAGAGTCAAATGGGTGGTCCGTGGCTCAAATGCTGAATAGAATGGACCTTTTGACCAGATGTGAAATGTATTTCGTTTGTTTGGTTGGTAAAAAGGAAATAGACTAATGCCTCGTCCGGGGCGAGAACTCGAGCCCTCGTGCTTACAAAGCGGGGACTATAACCAGTCCACTACACACAGTTTAACATTTGTATAGAAACTTAATATATATAAACAACATAACAAGTAACAACAACAAAAACAGTTGAGTATTAAAGTAACATTAATTATTTACCTGCAGACGGAGAGCACGATGGGTGATGTGGCACTTTCAACAAACTGATCAAACCCGCGTCTGCGCCTTATTTGAGGGGGGAGTCACTTCCTTCCGGTGTGAGGCTCCGCCCACGAGTTTTTCCCGCGAGTTTGTGTAGTCATTTGTAGTCATACTACGTTACATCCGGGTCCTAGTCCGCACCATCTCCCGTCCGCTTCTCATTGTAAACAGCAACGCGTGAATCTTTTTACAATGACGTTATTTTTCAGAAAGGAAGCCATTGATGGATAACATGGGTCTTAATGCTTCCAACCCGAGTAGAATTATTAATCTAACTTTTACAAGTGTCTATGACAAAGAAAATATATGACGTGGAAGCTTCCTTGAGTAAGACCCAGAGGTGGCTATGGAAGAGCGGGTTACGTCACGGATTAAATAGTCAATACAGAAAGTGATCCCGATCCTGACAGTGTCCTCAGTGGTCTAGCGGTCTAGATACGATACTATGAACCTGAACTTTATAACTTCATGGGTTCAAACCCCTCTGATGTTTTTCCAACAAACACGGATTACTTGTTTTTGTGAGGTTATGGTTAGGGCTAGTTTGACACGGCTAGTCCATGGTCCACGGAGCCCCTATTTAATGGCATTTCTATCTCTGGGACCCACAATTTATATTGTAAAAATCAAGGTTAATTTAACTCTGAGGGTGTACAAATGGAACATTCTGGCGGATTCTTTAGCTCAACGGCCCTAGTGCTGATGAACCACTACGGAGGTAATGACATTTCTCAACGCGCTGTGGCGCTATTCCGCATTTCACTGCCAACTGACTTTTTTTTTTTTCCTCTGCTGTTCTTCTTCATCACCTTTTAGTTCCTTTATCACAGCGAAAAATCAAACCAAGCAATGACTAGCTGACTATATATATCTCGCGTTTTTTGGCGTTTTATATTTTTTTGGACGACATTAAGACCTGGATTTATAATTTTATATTCATGCCCCAGTGTTTACTCCACATACATTCAATGAAGACCCGAGCAGCAGCAGCAGCAGCAGCAGCAGCAGCAGCAGCAGCAGCAGCAGCAGCAGCAGCAGCAGCAGCAGCACTGACAGGTGAAATATCTTTTCTTCACCATAGAAACGCCACTAAAGACATGGTGTAACATTGTCTATAAATTGGCTGATTTCTTTTTTTATTTTGCACATATAGATCGTTTTCTGACATTCCAAAGGAAACGTTTTAATGCTTTACTGTCTTGGTGATTTGGTGAATATAGTGGATTAGTTTTTAGATCAATCAGGGATTTGTAAATACTGTACTGGGCTGACTGTTACTGTACATGTGTGTATAATGGGGCTGAACACATAGCAACCAGACTGTTACTGTACATGTGTGTATAATGGGGCTGAACACTGCATAGCAACCAGACTGTTACTGTACATGTGTGTATAATGGGGCTGAATGCTGCATAGCAACCAGACTGTTACTGTACATGTGTGTATAATGGGGCTGAACACATAGCAACCAGACTGTTACTGTACATGTGTGTATAATGGGGCTGAATGCTGCATAGCAACCAGACTGTTACTGTACATGTGTGTATAATGGGGCTGAACACATAGCAACCAGACTGTTACTGTACATGTGTGTATAATGGGGCTGAATGCTGCATAGCAACCAGACTGTTACTGTACATGTGTGTATAATGGGGCTGAACGCTGCATAGCAACCAGACTGTTACTGTACATGTGTGTATAATAGGGCTGAACGCTGCATAGCAACCAGACTGTTACTGTACATGTGTGTATAATGGGGCTGAACACATAGCAACCAGACTGTTACTGTACATGTGTGTATAATGGGGCTAAACGCATAGCAACCAGACTGTTACTGTACATGTGTGTATAATGGGGCTGAACGCTGCATAGCAACCAGACTGTTACTGTACATGTGTGTATAATGGGGCTGAACGCTGCATAGCAACCAGACTGTTACTGTACATGTGTGTATAATGGGGCTGAACGCTGCATAGCAACCAGACTGTTACTGTACATGTGTGTATAATGGGGCTGAATGCTGCATAGCAACCAGACTGTTACTGTACATGTGTGTATAATGGGGCTGAACGCTGCATAGCAACCAGACTGTTACTGTACATGTGTGTATAATGGGGCTGAACGCTGCATAGCAACCAGACTGTTACTGTACATGTGTGTATAATGGGGCTGAACGCATAGCAACCAGACTGTTACTGTACATGTGTGTATAATGGGGCTGAACGCTGCATAGCAACCAGACTGTTACTGTACATGTGTGTATAATGGGGCTAAACGCATAGCAACCAGACTGTTACTGTACATGTGTGTATAATGGGGCTGAACGCATAGCAACCAGACTGTTACTGTACATGTGTGTATAATGGGGCTGAATGCTGCATAGCAACCAGACTGTTACTGTACATGTGTGTATAATGGGGCTAAACGCATAGCAACCAGACTGTTACTGTACATGTGTGTATAATGGGGCTGAACGCTGCATAGCAACCAGACTGTTACTGTACATGTGTGTATAATGGGGCTGAACGCTGCATAGCAACCAGACTGTTACTGTACATGTGTGTATAATGGGGCTGAATGCTGCATAGCAACCAGACTGTTACTGTACATGTGTGTATAATGGGGCTGAACGCATAGCAACCAGACTGTTACTGTACATGTGTGTATAATGGGGCTGAACGCTGCATAGCAACCAGACTGTTACTGTACATGTGTGTATAATGGGGCTGAACGCATAGCAACCAGACTGTTACTGTACATGTGTGTATAATGGGGCTGAACGCTGCATAGCAACCAGACTGTTACTGTACATGTGTGTATAATGGGGCTAAACGCATAGCAACCAGACTGTTACTGTACATGTGTGTATAATGGGGCTGAACGCATAGCAACCAGACTGTTACTGTACATGTGTGTATAATGGGGCTGAATGCTGCATAGCAACCAGACTGTTACTGTACATGTGTGTATAATGGGGCTAAACGCATAGCAACCAGACTGTTACTGTACATGTGTGTATAATGGGGCTGAACGCATAGCAACCAGACTGTTACTGTACATGTGTGTATAATGGGGCTGAACGCTGCATAGCAACCAGACTGTTACTGTACATGTGTGTATACTAGGGCTGAATGCTGCATAGCAACCAACAGACGACTAATAATGACTCATAGGACTATGTATCAGTGATCAGTGTTTACTTATAGACCTTACTACAAAAGACCCCATGTTTTATTTCATATGATTTGAAATGTATTTGAGTTTAAAGGTCTGATTTGTTGAAAATAGCTGATCGACAATTGCTCGTAGATCGGCTAGTTTCAAATAGCCGATGTGTATAGGGTTTATAGTGGATATAGCTGAAGTTGATGCTATATTAAAAAAACACAACACAAAATCCGGGGATCCCTGGGGGTCCCCGGACCCCAGTCTGAGACTCACTGTGCTATTGTTGTTATTATAGGTCAGTCAGTAAACACTGAAGTTGGTGCCTTCATGAAAGTAAGGATAGCACTCAATCCATTGATTCACAATACCAGCATGCACTTTTAATTATAATACATGAAGCAGACAGCCCTGTGATTAAACCTTTAATTATATTACATGAAGCAGATAGCCCTGTGATTAAACCTTTAATTATATTACATGAAGCAGACAGCCCTGTGATTAAACCTTTAATTATAATACATGAAGCAGACAGCCCTGTGATTAAACCTTTAATTATATTACATGAAGCAGATAGCCCTGTGATGAAACCTTTAATTATAATACATGAAGCAGACAGCCCTGTGATTAAACCTTTAATTATAATACATGAAGCAGACAGCCCTGTGATTAAACCTTTAATTATAATACATGAAGCAGACAGCCCTGTGATTAAACCTTTAATTATATTACATGAAGCAGATAGCCCTGTGATTAAACCTTCAGCATTACACTGCAACCACACTGTGGCTACCTTTTTATTCACAATGCAGTTATTGTACTCCTAATATATCATGTGTAGTCTAGCTCTGGTCCATAGCTCTAATATATCATGGTGTAGTCTAGCTCTGGTCCATAGCTCTAATATATCATGGTGTAGTCTAGCTCTGGTCCATAGCTCTAATATATCATGGTGTAGTCTAGCTCTGGTCCATAGCTCTAATATATCATGGTGTAGTCTAGCTCTGGTCTATGGAAAAGAGCTAGCTGTAGTCAGCACAGTAGATTCATATTTCAATCGATCTGGGGCGTTAACATTGTGCCAAACTGTGTTCAATTAATTGCCTCTTCTGCTACATTAAACAGCAGTTACTTATTATTGAGACTAAGGCTTCATGCACACCTACACAACAAATGTTCGGTCCGTGTGCGATGTCCGATTGCTGTTTGATTGCTGCTCTAATTCATTTTCAATGGTTTGACCAAACATTTTTTTTTGATGAGGGGGGAGTGTTAAACAAAGTTCATCACAGCCCCAGCATTGTAGACCACCACTGTAATAGCACCACTGACGAGGGAAATCAAAAGAATGGCGACGGACACAGACAGCTCAGGTTCACAGCTCCACAGGACGCTGTCCTCACAGACAGCTCAGGTTCACAGCTCCACAGGACGCTGTCCTCACAGAAAGTGAGGCTTTTTATTGAACACACCCAAATCACATACACGCCCACCGCAGGTGGCTCTGATCAGTGTTCAATTACTCATAAACAAGCATCAAAACAATAATAGTTTGCCTCTGTACATAATAGAAGTTACAAGCGACATGTGATCTAATAAAGTGGTATTTTGTGTCGATCTGCTTACATCTTTGTCGGCTTACAGGATTTTGCCAAAACAATTGTTCCCTGGTTGTCCTCATAAACCATAGATGTACCATAATCATATTTGTCAAGATCTTTCAAAAGCAATTTCAGATATAGACACTCTTGGATTGTTGCAGCTAGTGCCATATATTCTGCTTCACACGTGGACAGTGCGACAGTGGGCTGCTTTTTGGTTTTCCAAGAAACCAGACTGTTTGGATAGGCCAATACAATAACCAGTAGTACTTCTGATAGGCCAATACAATAACCAGTAGTACCTCTGATAGGCCAATACAATAACCAGTAGTACCTCTGATAGGCCAATACAATAACCAGTAGTACTTCTGATAGGCCAATACAATAACCAGTAGTACTTCTGATAGGCCAATACAATAACCAGTAGTACCTCTGATAGGCCAATACAATAACCAGTAGTACTTCTGATAGGCCAATACAATAACCAGTAGTACCTCTGATAGGCCAATACAATAACCAGTAGTACTTCTGATAGGCCAATACAATAACCAGTAGTACCTCTGATAGGCCAATACAATAACCAGTAGTACTTCTGATAGGCCAATACAATAACCAGTAGTACCTCTGATAGGCCAATACAATAACCAGTAGTACTTCTGATAGGCCAATACAATAACCAGTAGTACCTCTGATAGGCCAATACAATAACCAGTAGTACTTCTGATAGGCCAATACAATAACCAGTAGTACCTCTGATAGGCCAATACAATAACCAGTAGTACTTCTGATAGGCCAATACAATAACCAGTAGTACCTCTGATAGGCCAATACAATAACCAGTAGTACATCTGATAGGCCAATACAATAACCAGTAGTACTTCTGATAGGCCAATACAATAACCAGTAGTACTTCTGATAGGCCAATACAATAACCAGTAGTACCTCTGATAGGCCAATACAATAACCAGTAGTACTTCTGATAGGCCAATACAATAACCAGTAGTACCTCTGATAGGCCAATACAATAACCAGTAGTACCTCTGATAGGCCAATACAATAACCAGTAGTACTTCTGATAGGCCAATACAATAACCAGTAGTACCTCTGATAGGCCAATACAATAACCAGTAGTACCTCTGATAGGCCAATACAATAACCAGTAGTACTTCTGATAGGCCAATACAATAACCAGTAGTACCTCTGATAGGCCAATACAATAACCAGTCCAGTAGTACTTCTGATAGGCCAATACAATAACCAGTAGTACCTCTGATAGGCCAATACAATAACCAGTATTACCTCTGATAGGCCAATACAATAACCAGTAGTACCTCTGATAGGCCAATACAATAACCAGTAGTACCTCTGATAGGCCAATACAATAACCAGTATTACCTCTGATAGGCCAATACAATAACCAGTAGTACTGCTGATAGGCCAATACAATAACCAGTAGTACCTCTGATAGGCCAATACAATAACCAGTATTACCTCTGATAGGCCAATACAATAACCAGTAGTACCTCTGATAGGCCAATACAATAACCAGTAGTACCTCTGATAGGCCAATACAATAACCAGTATTACCTCTGATAGGCCAATACAATAACCAGTAGTACTGCTGATAGGCCAATACAATAACCAGTATTACCTCTGATAGGCCAATACAATAACCAGTAGTACCTCTGATAGGCCAATACAATAACCAGTAGTACTTCTGATAGGCCAATACAATAACCAGTAGTACTTCTGATAGGCCAATACAATAACCAGTAGTACCTCTGATAGGCCAATACAATAACCAGTAGTACTTCTGATAGGCCAATACAATAACCAGTAGTACTTCTGATAGGCCAATACAATAACCAGTAGTACTTCTGATAGGCCAATACAATAACCAGTAGTACCTCTGATAGGCCAATACAATAACCAGTAGTACTTCTGATAGGCCAATACAATAACCAGTAGTACTTCTGATAGGCCAATACAATAACCAGTAGTACTTCTGATAGGCCAATACAATAACCAGTAGTACTTCTGATAGGCCAATACAATAACCAGTAGTACTTCTGATAGGCCAATACAATAACCAGTAGTACTTCTGATAGGCCAATACAATAACCAGTAGTACTTCTGATAGGCCAATACAATAACCAGTAGTACCTCTGATAGGCCAATACAATAACCAGTAGTACCTCTGATAGGCCAATACAATAACCAGTAGTACTTCTGATAGGCCAATACAATAACCAGTAGTACTTCTGATAGGCCAATACAATAACCAGTAGTACCTCTGATAGGCCAATACAATAACCAGTAGTACTTCTGATAGGCCAATACAATAACCAGTAGTACTTTGTTATCAGCCGTCCAGTCTGCATCACTGTACGCTTGAATACTCAGTGTTTCACACTTTCTTTGTCAACTGTACCTTTAACCCATTTAGGCCTGACGTCGAAATAAAAAAAACGTTCGCTCTGAAATAATATATATTCAAAGATGTGTGCCGCATTTTTACGATTTAAAAAAAATAGCAGACCTACATGCTCACAAGCTTGTAGATCTGCTATTTCTCAATAGCTAAAGTATAACATAATGCTTAGTTAAGCCATTCTGGACGGGAACCCCTTTTGGTGTTTTAACTAAGCATTATGTTATACTTTAGCTATTGAAAAATAGCAGATCTACAAGCTCATAGCGCGCCACCGAGTGGCACGCTACGAGCTTGTAGGTCTGCTATTTTTGAAAAAACGTGAAAATACGGCACAAATCTTTGAATATATATTCTTTCAGAAGACTTTTTTTTTTATTTCGACGTCAGGCCTAAATGCAGGGTTAAAACACCAAAAGGGGTTCCCGCCCAGAATGGGTTAAGATACCTCATGTTTGACTGTAACCCATTGCTCATCAGTTGGCTCTGCAAAGTATTGTGACAGTTTGCTTACAATATATAACCCAAATCAGGTCTTGTACAAACGGTCAGATAAATGAGGCTACTGACTGCCTCTCTGTATAATCTGACATCAGTCATCATGTCAGTATTATCAGTATAGTTTAGTTTTTGTTCACTAGGTGTTGACCTGGGCTTGCAATCTTGCATGTCAAACCTTTCTATGATTTTTTTTCCACATGAGACATTTTCACACAGTCATCAATCTGGTTAAAATCAATGCCTAGAAAATGTCTAAGTCTGCCCAAATCCTTCATTTTGAACCTTGATGCAAGCTTGTTCTTCACATCTCTCAGAGCATTTTCATCACTTGCAGCAATGATCAAGTCATCAACCCATATTACCATTAACACCTTTTCATGTTCTGTTTCTCTGGTGTAAACACAATGATCGGCTTGATTTTGTACAAAATGAATTTGGGTCAGGTATTCATGTAGAACCTTGTTCCGATTTCTGCCAGATTGTTTTAGCCCATGAAATGATCTTTCTAGTTTACAAACTATTTTTTCCATTGCTGTTGGATTGGACCTCGTAACCCTCTGGTTGTTCCATATAGATCTCACAGTCTATAGGTGCATTCAAGACCTCGTAACCCTCTGGTTGTTCCATATAGATCTCACAGTCCATTCAAGTAGGACCGTAACCCTCTGGTTGTTCCATATAGATCTCACAGTCTATAGGTGCATTCAAGTAGGACCTCGTAACCCTCTGGTTGTTCCATATAGATCTCACAGTCTATAGGTGCATTCAAGTAGGACCGTAACCCTCTGGTTGTTCCATATAGATCTCACAGTCTATAGGTGCATTCAAGTAGGACCTTAACCCTCTGGTTGTTCCATATAGATCTCACAGTCTATAGGTGCATTCAAGTAGGACCGTAACCCTCTGGTTGTTCCATATAGATCTCACAGTCTATAGGTGCATTCAAGTAGGACCGTAACCCTCTGGTTGTTCCATATAGATCTCACAGTCTATAGGTGCATTCAAGTAGGACCGTAACCCTCTGGTTGTTCCATATAGATCTCACAGTCTATAGGTGCATTCAAGTAGGACCGTAACCCTCTGGTTGTTCCATATAGATCTCACAGTCTATAGGTGCATTCAAGTAGGCAGTTTTGACATCCATTTGGTGCAGAATCAGGCTCTCCTGTGCTGCTTTCTGCATCAACACTCTGACACTGGTCAAATTAGCTGTAGGAGAAAAGGTCTCCTCATAGTCAACTCCCATCTTTTGACTGTATCCTTTAGCCACATATCTGGCCTTGTATTTTTCAGACCCATCAATGTTCTGCTTAAAGACCCATCTACCCCCCACTGCTTTCTTATACGCTCAGGTAAATTGGTTAAGGTAAATGTGTTATTCTCTTTAAGCGATTGCATTTCCTCATCCATCGCATGGACCCACTCTTTTGACTTGTCTGAGCTTAAGGCTTCTTTTAAAGTTACAGGTATGTTACATCATTTACATGTCACTCTATAACAGTAATCTATGTTACTCTATAACAGTAATATATGTCACTCTATAACAGTAATCCATGTTACTCTGGACCTGGGGCCCGTTTCACCAAATTTAAAACCGGGATTTAACAGATATCCTGGCTTAATATATCCTGGATCAGCGATTAACCGGTTTCATGAAAGCTGGTTAATCTTGCCAGATTAAGTTTACCAGTTAACCTGGATATGTTGAGGCTTGATTCAGTTTCATGAAAGCAATGCTGCACTAGTTACCATGGAAACTAATGCTGTGGATTTAGCCTGCTCCGGACCAGGCTAACAGCCAGGTTTAACCTAATCCTGATGTCTTTACTGTTCGTTAACCAGTCAATCTGATCACAAACAGATTTTTGCCACACTTATTCAATTATTATGGGTTTATGTTGGCTTGTTTTAATCGGTCTGCATTAAAGGACTAATTTAAGCACTATATACAAAATCAAAGAACCAAAATATATAGGCTGCACAACCTCATCATGACAGCTTGTGGGCTTGTAGATCAGCTGCTTTTGGTGAATGTTCCCCCAGAATAGGTTTGCTGTGGTGCAAGTGGTAAAGACAAAATATTATATTTTAGGTGAAAACATTACTAAATATTACCATTACTCATTGTTTTACAACATATTACCATTGTAACATTTCACCCAATATTGAACCCATGACCCACGGTTCACCAGTCTGGGCAACAACCCCCTTCCCCAAAGGTAGCTCCCTCAGAGGAGGGAGTTATGGCCAAATAGCACCATGATACAATATCGTTATGCTTACAATATTAATCTGAATGAATGTGTTACTAATTTCTGCTTTGATCCATTCAATCATAAATAGTATAAAACTATTCTGATCACGCGCGCACACACACGCACTCACTCACACACACACACACACACACACACACACACACACACACACACACACGCACGCACGCACGCACA
Organism: Electrona antarctica; assembly: GCF_951216825.1. Lineage (NCBI taxonomy): Eukaryota > Metazoa > Chordata > Actinopteri > Myctophiformes > Myctophidae > Electrona > Electrona antarctica. The sequence continues at coordinate 44,265 of NW_027637035.1, read as the reverse complement.
CAATGTCTTATTCTATATTATTGAGCCAGTTTATACCTTCATACCAAAAATATTAATTAATTTGTCATGGAATTCTGAATCTGCATAATATTGATCTCTTTGTGTAGAAATATAAATGCTCATTATTACTTAATTGACACAAGATGAGGTCAGAAAGATAAGATTAGTTAATAAACCTTTATTATAGATGTTGTATGTACAGTAGGATGTTGTGTGTACAGTAGGATGTTGTATGTACAGTAGGATGTTGTATGTACAGTAGGATGTTGTGTGTACAGTAGGATGTTGTGTGTACTGTAGGATGTTGTATTTACAGTAGGATGTTGTATGTACAGTAGGATATTGTATGTACAGTAGGATGTTGTGTGTACAGTAGGATGTTGTATGTACAGTAGGATGTTGTATGTACAGTAGGATGTTGTGTGTAGTTACTGTACACACATTTACCACATATAGGCCTACTGTACTACAGTAGGCCTATATGATGGTAAATTAAGACGCAAGTAGCTTTATGAATGTGTGAGCAACGAGTCCTTTTTACACCACTAGATGGCAGGACAGGACTGGTAAAAGACAACATGTTGTTCTGAACATCATCATCATCCTACAGACTATGGCATTAGAACCAGGATGGTTTAAAACAGTGGATTTCAACCAGTGGTCCTTGAGGGGGTTCCAGGTCAGGTGGTCCCTGCAGATGAATGATGGAGACTTGGTAACCAAATGGACCCTTATGAGATCTGTAAACTCTAGAGAGTGTACAATTAAACCATTTGGTTTCATGTCACGCTCTCAAGAGTTAAAGTATTTTTAAACAGCAGTATTACTTAATTTACCATTTTCCAATTGTATGGTGGAGAATGTAGAAGAATTGTTATTTTGATCGTTGTAAATTGTAACCTTACAGATTACATTTCCATGCATCATCATAGTCTAATTCCACCAATAATTCAATCCTTTATTTATTTCAGGCCCAGGAGAGATCCATATCAGAAATAAAAACAGAACAATCCAATGAAAATAACAGAAAAAAAAGAGATAAACAGAAACATAAAATCATTCAGATTCTTGAGCAGTGCAGCCGCTCCAATGGACAGCCCTGTCTGTCTGTCTGTCTGTCTGTCTGTCTGTATGTCTGTCTGAAAGGCACTGCTCACTTCACACAAGTGTGATTTGTTTTGTATGTAGCCTCGACCATGACCCAAACATGAACCAAAATTAACATTTTCAAAAGTTACATAATCTACTGTATATACATTATAGAAAAATACAAAACATTTCAGAGCAACCAAAAGGACCCAGGATGGCGTTCCTGAAGGAGACACCCTTTAGTTGTATCTGGTCCTTTAGGGTAGGTTGAAAACAGCTAGTCTCATTCCTTCATTCTGATTGGCTGGTTTCCGTTTAGTAAAAAAATATAATATAAAAATACTATAATCAACTCCTTAGATCAGTTTATATCAATCACAGGTGTGAGAAAAATAAATAAAACATGAATTGAAGAATATCGACATAAAAGGTCTCTACCAACACCTAAAGCTCGCTGGAGATTATACTTGTGACCTTTGAACCCAAACTCCAAAGATCAGGTACATTTCCTTATGGTAATATCAGGGTTCCCACACATTTTTTTACTAATGAATTTCCAAATCTTTTCCAGAATATTTAACCCAATTTCCAGGCCTATAACAATCACTCTTATGTGCAATGCCCAAAGACAGACATGCAGAGTAGCAACAATAAACCAGAGAATATAGAATGCTATAATTCTATTTCAAATGTTGTGCCAAATGTTTTGCTACATCACCTATCCTAGGGCCTAGGATCACGCTGTGAGCTTGTAGATCTGATATTTGTTTTCCTACATCACCTATCCTAGGGCCTAGGATCACGCTGTGAGCTTGTAGATCTGATATTTGTTTTGTATTTACTGGTACACATTAGGCTGCAATCACGCTGCCCGTTTGGCGATAACGACTTATGTTACACATTTCATCTAATGTTATACGTATGTTTTGGAAAACATTTTACATTATAGCCAAAAAACAATGCATAGCCAACTATTTTTCCATGATAAATTCCAGGACCCTTGATAAAATCCAAACCTCGTCCAGGATTGGAAAAGGTTTTTTCTAATTTCAAAATATTTCCAGGAATGTCATGACCGTGGGAAGTTGGGAACCCTGTAATATTAATAATATGGTCATAGAATCAAGAAGGTTTATTTGTCACTAACTTATCCTATATGACAATCTTCTTAGTTCCACGACCACAACTTTGTGTGCAGTTTGGATGGCCAAGTCATAGCCTACAAGTACCAGCAGAGGAATGCTGTTGGAATATACATCCATCCTTACAACACATACAACACATAGCATATACAGCTAATTAATCCTGTTTATAGTAGCTGTAAAAGTCATCAGAGTTACATTGCAGACGTTCTATTGTTCCCATTATTACTAGATTATGGGAAAGCTTTTATATGGATTGGTTTTCATAATGCTGATATTTACTTATAGACAAGTCATGTTTAGGGTTAAGGCACTTTATAAAACAAGATGAGAGTTCCCTCTCGCTACAACCCACTTCACAAACAATGAAAAAAGAAGAAGAAGAAGTAGGAAAAAAAGATCATAAAGAGATTTTCTTTATTCACGTGGAAGCTGTCTGGTTGTCTCAGATTGATTGGAGTTTGAGTGTCTTGGTGAGGGTGTACAGGCACATTCCTGGCATTTGTTTGTAGCCGTCGAACCGTCCTCTGCCCACCTCCCGGTTCACGGCCGTCAGGACGCTGACGATGTCATCTCCTCTGTCAGGAAACAGTGGAGTAGAACGTTACATTAGGAAAATACAACTGAAACCCAGCTCTGGACATTTCATCTATGTTTATTCTGTTGTGAGGAGGATGTGAAAATCACTTCTCAGTGCATTGTGTGTGAGAGCTCATAATAATGGTGAAGAGTGTCCTGTTTGATTTTAATATCCCCTCACAGCAGAATGATTTACATTGCATATCAACAATGTTCCCTTTATTAGTTAATAAATCAGCAATATTCTGTCCCATCACTGGATGATAAAATAGTCTATTGGTACTCTCATCCCATTGGCTTATGTTGTAAACAAAACAATGAAGCATTTAGAACAGAAACATGTATTGTTTTTGATCCACTGATCAAACCTCCGTCTCACCTGACTGCTGCTCTCTCCAGCTGTCCGCACAGCTCCTGGATGTAGATGGAACCTCTCTTAGTGTCCCGGAACGACACGCATGAATCTACAGATGCTATGCCCATCAGGAAGTCTGCGTCGTTTGGAACTCTGTTGTCTTGGAACCACTTCACAGAGTCTTTCTCTAGTGTACTGCATTTGTCGTCCTGTCCCCCGCTGGGTGGCGGGGGTGGCAGCAACAACCCCCGCTGGTAGTCGCTCCCCTGGCACGCCTGGATGAAGAACAGCTTGGGCTTCCCTGCCAAGGTGGGAGCGTTCCTGCTTCTGAAGGGCTCCATCAGTTCTTTGAGCAACACCTGCTTGCCATCCGAACCCAACACGCATCCCATGTCGCCGTGAGACAGCACACACACCACCTGATGTCAGAGAGGCAGAATCAATGTGTGGAAACAGGCCAATGCACAGTAAAATACTGACACCTCTGTAGATGTTGAACACCTCCTACCAAAGCATCTGCCTCCCTGAAATCTTGTCCTCCCAGTTCTTTCAACACACGACGGATGTCATTCGCTGTCTTGTCGGAGCGTACCTCCACCTCAAAGCCCAGCTTGGAGAACACCATTTTCAGTTCCTCTGTGTGACACCATGAGGGGAGGAGAGAGAGAGAGAGAGAGAGAGAGAGAGAGAGAGAGAGAGAGAGAGAGAGAGAGAGAGAGAGAGAGAGAGAGAGAGAGAGAGAGAGAATGTTTTAGACCATTGTGGTACTTTTTTAATGGCCGCCCATAACTAGTGGTCCAAAGCACAAATCATAGATGACAAGTATTGACTGATCAAACAGAAATGAAGATCAGAACAGATCACTAAAGCATGGATACGAACCCTGGTCTTTCAGAGTTCCTGGTCGGTCCTTCAGCTCGTCCACAGTGAATGTCTCGTTGTTGATGATCAGACACGTCCATGGGTCAGTGTGTAGTATTCATGTGTAGTATTCATTCTGTAGGAGACACACACACACACACACACACACACACACACACACACACACACACACACACACACACACACACACACACACACACACACACACACACACACACACACACACACACACACACACACACACACACACAGTGTTTCACCTGCTGAAGAGCTGCTGGTCTGAATCCCTCTCTGTTGTTTCCTCCATTCTGAGCCAACGTCACGTTTCCACATTGTAGCGAACTGGAAACACCTATAATAATAATGATCATTAATATATATATATTAATGACATTAATAAACCTTACAGTATCATCATAACCTCTATTTAAACTCAGAGAACAACGAGGGACAGCCGTGGTAAGAATACAATAGAATCACAGCAGTCACCAATAAATCACTAATTATAAATAAAGCTTGAATCAGTAATGACAGCTCAACTAAAACACAAGATAAATAAAGCATGAATCCGTAATGACAGCTCAACTAAAACACAAGATAAATAAAGCATGAATCCGTAAAGACAGCTCAACTAAAACACAAGATAAATGCATAAAAACAGTTACAATGTTGAAGATAAGAGTAGGAAAAAAAACACATTGACCAGAACTGACCTAATTTACAATTTATGCATTTATCAGATGCTCTTAATCCAGAGTGATTTACAGTAAACAAGAACAACACATCGTAATACATCACATACATAGAAATAGAACAATAGAACAACACATCATAATACATCAAATACATAGAAATAGAATAATAGAACACCACATGGTAATACATCACATACATAGAAATAGAATAATAGAACAACACATGGTAATACATCACATACATAGAAATAGAACAATAGAACAACACATCGTAATACATCAAATACATAGAAATAGAACAATAGAACAACACATTGTAATACATCAAATACATAGAAATAGAACAATAGAACAACACATCGTAATACATCAAATACATAGAAATAGAATAATAGAACAACACATGGTAATACATCACATACATAGAAATAGAACAATAGAACAACACATCGTAATACATCAAATACATAGAAATAGAACAATAGAACAACACATGGTAATACATCACATACATAGAAATAGAACAATAGAACAACACATGGTAATACATCACATACATAGAAATAGAACAATAGAACAACACATCGTAATACATCAAATACATAGAAATAGTCATCATGAATCCTACGTAAACTAAGAACCTAACAGTGGAATATCTATATAATGAAATCATGCATATACTAAATAGTGCTATGTCTACATCTATCTAAGTTACATAAGTTGAGCCTGTCAGAGATGTCAGAGAAGTGATTTATAAACAATAGTAGAAAAACAACACATTGTCCAGAACTGAGCTAATGATGTCATAGAAGTGATGTATAAACATTTTGTGAAGCTCGTTCCAGACACATGTATGTGTGAGACTTTGTAACTTTTTAGGGGACACGGGGAGAACATGTGAGGGTACCTACCCTAGGGGACACGGCGAGAACATGTGAGGGTACCTACCCTAGGGGACACGGCGAGAACATGTGAGGGTACCTACCCTAGGGGACACGGCGAGAACATGTGAGGGTACCTACCCTAGGGGACACGGGGAGAACATGTGAGGGTACCTACCCTAGGGGACACGGGGAGAACATGTGAGGGTACCTACCCTAGGGGACACGGGGAGAACATGTGAGGGTACCTACCCTAGGGGACACGGGGAGAACATGTGAGGGTACCTACCCTAGGGGACACGGGGAGAACATGTGAGGGTACCTACCCTAGGGGACACGGGGAGAACATGTGAGGGTACCTACCCTAGGGGACACGGGGAGAACATGTGAGGGTACCTACCCTAGGGGACACGGGGAGAACATGTGAGGGTACCTACCCTAGGGGGCACGGGGAGAACATGCAAACTCCACACAGAAAGGCCCTTTCGCCAACCCCGCCTCGGGTATGGGCACTGATGACGCGGAGGAGGAAACACGCCGCCAGCGCCCACAGCGTCCCGAGCGGGAATCGAACCCAGGACCTTCTAGCTTTGAGGCGACAACTCAGAGTGTTTAATGACATCAGTAATGATTGACAGGTGTCACTCAGAGGAGAACATGTGAGGGTACCTACCCTAGGGGACACGGGGAGAACATGTGAGGGTACCTACCCTAGGGGACACGGGGAGAACATGTGAGGGTACCTACCCTAGGGGACACGGGGAGAACATGTGAGGGTACCTACCCTAGGGGACACGGGGAGAACATGTGAGGGTACCTACCCTAGGGGACACGGGGAGAACATGTGAGGGTACCTACCCTAGGGGACACGGGGAGAACATGTGAGGGTACCTACCCTAGGGGACACGGGGAGAACATGTGAGGGTACCTACCCTAGGGGACACGAGGAGAACATGTGAGGGTACCTACCCTAGGGGACACGGGGAGAACATGTGAGGGTACCCACCCTAGGGGACACGGGGAGAACACGTGAGGGTACCTACCCTAGTGGACACGGGGAGAACATGTGAGGGTACCTACCCTAGGGGACACAAGGAGAACATGTGAGGGTACCTACCCTAGGGGACACGGGGAGAACATGTGAGGGTACCCACCCTAGGGGACACGGGGAGAACACGTGAGGGTACCTACCCTAGTGGACACGGGGAGAACATGTGAGGGTACCTACCCTAGGGGACACAAGGAGAACATGTGAGGGTACCTACCCTAGGGGACACAAGGAGAACATGTGAGGGTACCTACCCTAGGGGACACAAGGAGAACATGTGAGGGTACCTACCCTAGGGGACACGGGGAGAACATGTGAGGCTACCTAGGCTTCCTTACAGGATTCCCCTCATGCTCCTAACAAACCAAGTTTGAAATAAATTCCCTTTTGTTTATTCCTGTCTCAGTGTCTTTGCCTTTGGGGGCACATTTGGCTACTTAACACTTTGAGCGCAACACAGTGGTTCCCAGGGGTCCCTGAGGGAGTTCCAGGGGGTCCCCAGCTAAATGATAGTTTGGAACTAAATGGACCCTTATGGGTCTGTAACTCTGAGAGTGTACAAATGGACCCTTATGGGTCTGTAACTCTGAGAGTGTACAAATGGAACCAAATGGACCCTTATGGGTCTGTAACTCAGAGAGTACAAATGGAACCAAATGGACCCTTATGGGTCTGTAACTCAGAGAGTGTACAAATGGAACCAATTGGACCCTTATGGGTCTGTAACTCAGAGTGTACAAATGGAACCAAATGGACCCTTATGGGTCTGTAACTCAGAGAGTGTAAATGGAACCAAATGGACCCTTATGGGTCTGTAACTCAGAGAGTGTACAAATGGAACCAAATGGACCCTTATGGGTCTGTAACTCTGAGAGTGTACAAATGGAACCAAATGGACCCTTATGGGTCTGTAACTCTGAGAGTGTACAAATGGAACCAAATGGACCCTTATGGGTCTGTAACTCTGAGAGTGTACAAATGGAACCAAATGGACCCTTATGGGTCTGTAACTCTGAGAGTGTACAAATGGAACCAAACGGACCCTTATGGGTCTGTAACTCTGAGAGTGTACAAATGGAACCAAACGGACCCTTATGGGTCTGTAACTCTGAGAGTGTACAAATGGAACCAAACGGACCCTTATGGGTCTGTAACTCTGAGAGTGTACAAATGGAACCAAACGGACCCGTTAACTCTCAGAGTTAAATTAACATTGATTTTACAATATAAATTGGGGTCTCAGAGATAGAAATGCTATTAAATGGGGGTCCGTAGACTATAATGCATGTCAAACTGGGGGTCCTTGAAATGAAACAGGTTGAAAATCACTGCTAGAGCCGTAAAAATCTTCTCTTATGGGGGTCCCTGGCATATATCTTCAAATGGGGGTCCGCGTGGCCAATTAGTGTCTATTTGGGGGGGTCCTTGACATGAAAAGGTTTGGGAACCAGTGGCATAGAGTATAAGTACCAGTTCATAGAGTATAAGCACCAGTTCATAGATTATAAGTACCAGTTCATAGAGTATAAGTACCAGTTCATAGAGTATAAGTACCAGTTCATAGAGTATAAGCACCAGTTCATAGAGTATAAGCACCAGTTCATAGAGTATAAGCACCAGTTCATAGAGTATAAGTACCAGTTCATAGAGTATAAGTACCAGTTCATAGAGTATAAGTACCAGTTCATAGAGTATAAGCACCAGTTCATAGAGTATAAGCACCAGTTCATAGAGTATAAGTACCAGTTCATAGAGTATAAGTACCAGTTCATAGAGTATAAGCACCAGTTCATAGAGTATAAGTACCAGTTCATAGAGTATAAGTACCAGTTCATAGAGTATAAGTACCAGTTCATAGAGTATAAGTACCAGTTCATAGAGTATAAGTACCAGTTCATAGAGTATAAGTACCAGTTCATAGAGTATAAGTACCAGTTCATAGAGTATAAGTACCAGTTCACTTTGCAGGTTGAAAATCCGGTATAGAGCGGATACGGAAACGGTAAGATGTGACCGGATATAGTAGGCGGGGCTCTACAACGAGTTAAATTCCTCCCAACGTTCAAAACAGTTTCTGGTTGGCTGACAGACTGACTGAATACTTAGTTCTGATTGGTTCAGAACGAAAAAAATAAAAAAGCACAGTCAGGAAACTAAATAAAAATATATAATAATTGTGTTGAATGAGAAGCCACTCAGAAGAATGTGATTAAACAAATAATGTAAGCAAAATGGCAAAATAACGAACAATAGCTCAACTGTTTAAGAGAAAAGATAGAGTTGAAGAAGCTGATAATGTAGTTAAAGAAAAAGCAAGAAGTAGTGACAGATCCAGTAGCACAGGTAATAAGAATAATAATAATAATAACTAGAAATATTGTTCCTGAAGTAACAATGTGGGGTCACTGCAATCCAAAAGATTGCAGACCTACTATAACCCATTCTGGGCGGGAACCCCTTTTGGTGTTAGCATTATGTTATGCTTTAGCTATTGAAAAATAGCAGATCTACAAGCTCATAGCGCGGCACCGAGCGGCGCGCTACGAGCTTGTAGGTCTGCTCTTTTTGAAAAATCGAAGAACGACTGACATAGAAAACTGTCAGGATGTAGAAGACATTTTTAGAATCTGATCTCAGGTCAAAATGGGTAGTACTTTACAGTCAAGGTCCCCCAAGAAATGTACTACAGTATGTTCTGCTCCATTCTCAACATCTTTTGGTTTCCAAAAAACAGTAATTTATTGTAAGTAAACACAAACAGTAAAAAAGCTGTTTAATGTGTGCTTACTTTAATTTTATTTTATTTGCTTTGATGGGGAAAATAGTTATCGGATATCTGATATCTTCAGAAGAAGACATTGCACATTGCAAGAGACATTTGGACTAATGATTTGTAAGACCTGATGTGTTTGTATTGTGTTATACTGTGCCAAAATGCAGTTTTCTATGCATTTAAGGGTTGTTGTTTTTTTTTTGGGGGGGGGGGGGGGGCAGGGCTGACCCCCCACATTTTTGTATTATCCTTAGGAAGTATTACGTTGTTTTTATTAGAATATGCATTCCATAGGGCTGGATCACACATGGACCTATAGCTGCAATTTGCAACTCTAGATTTTTTTTATAATGGGATGAATCTAGAGTTGCAATACCCTCCATGGACTCCCCACTCATCCAATAATAAATATCATTTCCTATAAGTTATTCATGCATCCCTCTTTTATCCATCAGGATAAGTACTACCAAAAAAAGTTGTGTACAGCCCTGCCTATAGGCCTATTATACATACAGCCAATACCATGCAATGACCCACAGTCGCCACTAGAGGTCACCAGAGACTACCACATGATATCTCCCATAGTCATGACGTGTGCTGTGTTGTCCAGTCAGGCAGATTTAGTGAGTTCCATTTACTGACAACCTCAACAGATACTACTGTTTAGTGATATTCAATGTAAAAAAACAAAAAAACAAAATCACACCTGTGTGAAGTGAGGGGCACTCTTATCATCATAATAGATCATCTAATTCCCGGCCAAATAGGATTATTTGTGTCCTCACCTTCGTCTTTGATGTTTGTGTTTACGCACTCAAAGCTGGCCATTCATTATCAATGGCATTTAATGTTTGTGTTGGGAAAATGAAAAAAACACGGCCGTTCATTATCAATGGCTATCAATGGTTTGTGTTAGGACAATGTTTGTGTTTAGAAAGAAGGAAAACACTTTTTTTGTTGTTTTTCTTCTTTGTAATTATTTGTTCGGCCCCAATATAGTGTTTTTTTTTTGGGTCATGATTTGTCACAACTCGAGTTGGCTTTGTCCGCGGCGTAAACGTCTTTAAATAAATACTTTTTGAAACCCTATATGGGCGCTGGCGGCGTGTTTCCTCCTCCGCGTCATCAGTGCCCATACACGAGGCGGGGTTGGCGAAAGGGCCTTTCTGTGTGGAGTTTGCATGTTCTCCCCGTGTCCCCTAGGGTAGGTACTAGGCATGTCCCGATACCGATACTTTTATCGGAATGCCCTCCGATATGCTCTTATTTGGTCATATCGGAATCGACAAGTACGCCCCGCACCAATCCGATACCACATTTTATTTAATCACGTGATGCGCGCAGCACGGTGAGACGGGGCCGTTGGTATTGAAAACGCGCATATCCAGCCGTAGGTGTGAACGGCTTTGCCGACGTGCGAATGGGGGACAATTTAAAACAAAGGCGCCTTGCTGTAGTTTGCGACTAACAGAAATGTGCATGCACAAGGGCTGCCAAGTAGGCTATATTTTGTTGTTTTTCTTTCTCCCCCTCTCTTCGAAGTTAGTCTGGACAAATAAGCTCTAAACTGACTGACTGGGACACGGTGGACTGACGCGCATAGTAACTTGCTCCGTGGGTGGAACGGGTGGAAAAGTTTGGTTTATTTTAAAAGACAAGAGGGGAGCTAAATGCCTAGCATGCAATAATAACCTAGCTCCTTCTAAAGCTATATGGACCAGATCAATAATCATAACCATTATGAAGACCAAAGGAACTGTGGTTGTAACTTGTTGTGAACATTTAGGCTTGTATGAATTGAATGAATAACATCCCATCGTTTTTCAACCAGCTGTCCTCTCCTCCGTGCCTGTATAACTCCATTCCAAAGTAACGTAACATGCTAATGCTATGCTGCTCCGTAGAAAGGTCTTGCACAACGAAAATAGCAGATCTACAAGCTCACAAGGCGTCCATCAGTGAGGCAGTGTAGATTTGTAACTTTGACAACAGCTGTTGTGAATTTTGGCCAATCAGAACGGCAACAAAAAAATCACACCTGTGTGAAGTGAGGGGCGCTAATATATTAAAGTCACTCTAACTCATGTTGATTAGGTGATGTAATGGTGATTATGATGTAACATGTCTATTTATTTTGCTCAGACACTATGACATAAAATTGTCAATGAGAATTAAATCTTTTTGTAGGACGGAAATCTACACTAATAGCTGAATATAGGAGGGCATATAAAGGGGTGCATTTTAAAAGCACTGGTATCGGTATTCGGTATCGGTATCGGTATCTGTATCGGCTAACACAGAAATTGTTGGATCGGAATCGGATCAGAAACGAAAAGAGTGTATCGGGACATCCCTAGTAGATACCCTCACAAAAAACATGCAGTAATCCTGGTCTCTAAACTGCCTCCCCCTGGCCAGCCGGGGCGCCTGATGGAGGGGAAAGGAACTGGTTGGAATAACGTGTTCCTTCCACGCGCTACGTCCAACCAGGGAAACTCCCCCCTGTCAGGTGTAAAGGAGCAACTTGGACACTCAGGCATGAAGGAAGCATGAGTTCAAGTCCGTTGCTCTCCCCATGTCCCCCATATATGGGGACTAGGTTGGCGGAGGGTGTGTAGAGCCCAGGATCACATTAGATAATTGACACAGGGCTGAAAAATGGGTTACAAAATCGTGGGATAAACATTATATATATAAAAAAAATAAAAGCCTACATGTTGAAAACGAACGGGGAATTCACTTCTGGGAGGTCTCTCACCGTCATGAAAGGAGGCGGGACTGCGACGCTCTATACACTGTAAGCAACAATGTGATTGGCTCTATACACTGTAAGCAACAATGTGATTGGCTCTATACACTGTAAGCAACAATGTGATTGGCTCTATACACTGTAAGCAACAATGTGATTGGCTCTATACACTGTAAGCAACAATGTGATTGGCTCTATACACTGTAAGCAACAATGTGATTGGCTCTATACACTGTAAGCAACAATGTGATTGGCTCTATACACTGTAAGCAACAATGTGATTGGCTCTACACACTGTAAGCAACAATGTGATTGGCTCTATACACTGTAAGCAACAATGTGATTGGCTCTATACACTGTAAGCAACAATGTGATTGGCTCTATACACTGTAAGCAACAATGTGATTTGTGACGTCCATGTCAAATAAAATAAAGACAACATAACGAGGGGGGGGGGGGGGGGGGGGGACCAAGGTGTCTGTGAGTGGGGTGACAGGGCTGGCTTTGCTGCATATCCGCAAGCTGACGGATAATCTGCGCCAGCGGAGTCTCAGGGGATCGTTGCTGTCCCTCCATGTCCCTGTTCAGGCTCCAAATGTGACCAAGCGGGTCACAACCCATGGGGCACGGAAGGACACGACACAGGCAGTTGTTCTCAAGTAGGCTGTTTATTCCTCTCAAGCCAGGGAATTGGTCATCAAACAAACTATCTCCGTCATTAACAGGAGGAACAACTAAAATGTAACAAGTCACAGTGTCCTCAGTGTGAATCCTATAACATGAACTAAACAGTCACCGTGTGACATTAAAGGTATATTCAGTGATTTCACTTAATTCAAATATCACTTATTTTTTTGTTTTGTTGTGATAATCCTCCCTACTATAGAGTGTGCTGACCATATAAGGAGTTCCTCCCTGTCCCCAGTGAGCCCCTGAAGTCAAAAACCCCTAGTTTCGGTTTGGGCTTTGGGTGGCAAAGCTTTCATCCAATCAGGATGAGAGGGGCCTTCCTCCAATCATGATCGAGTGGGGCGGGCCTTGGTGCATGTGCTGTTGGTCTGTTGTACTTCCCCCACTGTAGAGCGTGCATGTGCACATCTTGTTACCAGGGCGGACCGGGTTTTTTTCCAAATCGCCTAAATCACTGAATGCTCCTTTAAACATCCGATTATAACAGGCAGGAATGTGGAGTTTTGTGTGGCTCGGTCTGGATCCAGCCTCTCACTGCAACAAAGAACAACAAGCACATTCGCTTCTTTATATACACAGCACCTGTCCTTCATTTAATTAATACAATGTGCTGCAGGTGCGCCTGTGAGCTGGCAGAGCCAGCCCTGTCACCCGGTCACCCCACTCACAGATACCTTGATCCCGCCACCCTGCCACAATAACATACTGTAGTTTTTGGTGAGAGCGGTGGTCACCTCAGCACCGAAAACATGGAGTATGAATATAGGCCTTATCAGCAGTTTGTTCTCAGCCCTGGGAAAATAATCATTTGTCTTGGAGGGGGGAGAGGGGGAGGGTGGAGTAACGGAGCCTGGGGACACACCCCCCTGTCTGGCCTTGTTGTTCTGTCCTGACGAAGCGGCAGAGAGTGTTAGCGAGGCAGGGGCTGAACATCCCGTAAGAGGGCACTTTTGGACAAAAATAGCAGATCTACAAGCTCTCAACGCGTCGCCCTGCGACGCGTTGAGAGCTTGTAGATCTGCTCTTTTCGGGGCGCAACCCCAGCACTCTGTATCTAGTGGAGATGCAGGTGTGTAACGACATGGATTTATAAACAAATGTGTTCAACGCAAAATGCTGCGTTCGAGTTCAGGAGACTTCGGAATAAAAAGGAATTCTCCTGAACGCTGCCTTCCTTATGGCATGGAGAGGAGAGGAGAGGAGAGGAGAGGGGGGCATTTCTTTCACCATGTAGTAAATGCTGCATTGGTGGTCTGGAGAGGGCAGTTGTTTTACAGACGGGTAAAAGGGCAGGGGCTGAAGCCCCCTTTGATGATGTGTATGTTTGCACGTCCCAGCGAAGCGTGGCGAGCGGCCCTGAGGTCAGAACACATTCTAACTGC
>NW_027637035.1:2500-27500 GCF_951216825.1 Electrona antarctica | reverse complement strand
ATGTAAACCCACCAATGACAGCACAACATGACACTATGTAAACCCACCAATGACAGCACAACATGACACTATGTAAACCCACCAATGACAGCACAACATGACACTATGTAAACCCACCAATGACAGCACAACATGACACTATGTAAACCCACCAATGACAGCACAACATGACACTATGTAAACCCACCAATGACAGCACAACATGACACTATGTAAACCCACCAATGACAGCACAACATGACACTATGTAAACCCACCAATGACAGCACAACATGACACTATGTAAACCCACCAATGACAGCACAACATCACACTATGTAAACCCACCAATGACAGCACAACATCACACTATGTAAACCCACCAATGACAGCACAACATCACACTATGTAAACCCACCAATGACAGCACAACATCACACTATGTAAACCCACCAATGACAGCACAACATGACACTATGTAAACCCACCAATGACAGCACAACATGACACTATGTAAACCCACCAATGACAGCACAACATGACACTATGTAAACCCACCAATGACAGCACAACATGACACTATGTAAACCCACCAATGACAGCACAACATGACACTATGTAAACCCACCAATGACAGCACAACATGACACTATGTAAACCCACCAATGAATAAGAATAGAACTTTATTGTCACATCACATGAATTACAAGTAAAACAGTGGGTGAAAAGCATTGTAGTGCAGCTTGAAACAACAACAGCAGTTGAAAGTGCAAAAAAGTGCAAAAAACCTTAAGAACGTTTGATTACAAACGACACTCATATTAATAAATAAATAAAGATAAAACAAAGATAATTAAGTCCAGTGTGTCCTATACTACTGCTTATTTAGCAGTCTCACTACCATGGGGAAAAAACTGTTTAGTGTCCTATTGGTGGTACTTGGGATGCTAAGAAACCGTTTACCAGGGCGAGGGTTTCTGCAGGCCTTGAAGAGTTTATGGCTGGGGTGGTAAGTGCCTTTGATGATCCGATTTGCTTTGGCTGTGCATCTTTTTTCATAGAGTTCTTGGAGGGATGGAAGTTCACCTCCTATGATGCGCTGGGCCGCTTTCACCACCCTCTGCAAGGCCCCCCTGTCGAGTGCGGTGCAACTGCCATACCAAGCAGTGCAGCAGTACAACAGCACGCTCTCGACCGTGCTGTTGTAGAAGCACCTGAGGATTCTGGGGCTGACACTGAACTTTTCCAGCTGCCGGAGGCAGTGGAGGCGTTGTTGGGCCTTCTTTGTCACGTGTGTGGTGTGTGTTTAAGCAATAAGCCACGAGAGGTCTCAGGTTACCGGGTATTTTACAATGGCTGGGGGCGTAGGCAGACCCGACGCGGAGCGGAGGGTCTTCTACCCTCCAGCCATTGTAAAATACCCGGTAAGCTGGGGCCTCGAGTGGCTTATTGCTTTTCTAAAACGGTTACAAACATATAGCAATATTAACCTAATACAACTATTAAATTCACAAAAGTAGCTACGCTTTGCGCCACCAGAGCGAGCCACATCACTTCCTTGTTTTGCTCGGCAAGTAGGCTATGTGACGGGAGAATAGCGCCTGATGTCTTTACGGGGCTGCCTGGAGCCACACATTCACAGTCATATGAGCCGGGCGGCGCTTAGACGCCCGCACAGCATGGGTTTGTAAGGTAATCAAGCGCTACCCTTCCCCAGTACAGCTACAGAGATGCGGAATCAGGTGCGAATGATATAAAGTGATTGAAGGTGTGGGTTATCGGTGAAATTTACACCGGTCACATGACGGTAACCAGCCAATCAGAATCAAGTATTGGGACTAACCGTTTTAGAATGACCATTTAAGCCAGGTCTTGAGTGATGTGTACCCCAAGGAACTTGAATTCACTGACCCTCTCCACCGCCACTCCATCAATGTAGATAGGGGCGTGCTCTCTCCTTGGTACCCTGTAGTCCACAATCAACTCCTTGGTCTTTTTAGCATTGAGGGTGAGATTGTCCTCCTGGCATTGCCAGTAGTCTGATCTCCTCTCTGTATGCAGTATCATCGTCATTAACAATCATGCCCATGACTGTCATGTCGTCCGCATACTTGACCATGATGTTGGAGCTGAGCTTGGTCTCGCAGTCGTGGGTATAGAGGGAGTAGAGGAGGGGGCTCAGCACACAGCCTTGGGGGGCTCCAGTGCTAAGGGTCAGGGGGTCAGATGTTATGTCACCCATTCTCACAACTTGGCAGCGGTTTGTCAGGAAGTTCAGTATCCAGGTGCACAGTGCCGGATGCACACCCAGGACTTTGAGCTTTGCATCGAGCCTGGCAGGAACTATGGTGTTAAAGGCTGAACTATAGTCCACAAACAACATCCTTACACACCTGCTGCCCTTGTTCTTCACGTCCAGGTGTTGGAGGGCGGAGTGGAGAGCCAGTGCAATTGCGTCGTCGGTCGATCTATTCTTCTTGTATGCAAATTGCCAGGGGTCCAGAGTAGGGGGCAGCATCGCACAGATGTAGTCTCTCACTAACTTTTCAAAGCATTTACATGCAATGGAGGTTAGAGCGACAGGTCTCCAGTCATTCAAGCCTGCCACCTTGGACTGCTTTGGGACCGGGACAATGGTGGACATCTTGAAGCTGGCAGGGACCACTCCTTGGAAAAGGGAGAGGTTAAAGATGTCCGTGTAAACATCTGCTAGCTGGTCCGCACAGGCCTTGAGGACACGGCCTGGTATATTGTCCGGGCCTGAAGCCTTGTGGATATTCAGCCCTTTAAAGGCTCTCCGTACATCATGGACAGAGATGGACAGCGGGCAGGTGTCCCGGGATGGGGACGGTGCAGGTTGTGCGGTGTTTGTGGCCTGCTCAAACCGGGTGAAAAAGATGTTCAGCTCATTCGGGAGAGAGGCCGGTGGGTTCCCTATATGCCTGGTCCCTCCCCTGTAGTTTGTAATGTTCTGTAGGCCTTGCCACGTACTCCTCACATCACCGCTGTTAAATCGGTCCTCCAGTTTGGCCGCATACTCCTTCTTGGCCTTTCGGATGGTCCTCTGGAGGTCGGCCCGTGTGGTTCCGATGTCCCCAGCCCGAAAGGCTGCGTTGCGGGCCTGAAGTGCCTGATGGACCTCGCCGTTCAGCCAGGGGTGCTGGTTAGGGTACACCCTGACGAGCTTCCTCTGGACAGTGTCATCTATGCAGTCTATGATGTGACTGTTGACTGCATCTGTATACACACTGACATTGTCCTCAGAAGCCCGCCTGTGCACCCCCCAGTCAGTGTGATGGAACCGGCCCTGGAGTTCGACGAGGGACTGCTCTGTCCAGACTCTGACTTCCCGTGCTGTGACAGTTGTTTGCTTCAGCCTGTGCGTGTAGGCGGGCAGCAGCTGGATAGACATGTGGTCTGACTTTCCAAAGGTGGTCGGAGCAGGGCCTTATAGCCCTTCTGGACGGTGCTGTAACAGTGGTCCAGGGTGTTTTCTCCAAGGTGGTCGGAGCAGGGCCTTATAGCCCTTCTGGACAGGTGGTCGGAGCAGGGCCTTATAGCCCTTCTGGACAGGTGGTCGGAGCAGGGCCTTATAGCCCTTCTGGACAGGTGGTCGGAGCAGGGCCTTATAGCCCTTCTGGACGGTGCTGTAACAGTGGTCCAGAGGTGGTCGGAGCAGGGCCTTATAGCCCTTCTGGACGGTGCTGTAACAGTGGTCCAGAGGTGGTCGGAGCAGGGCCTTATAGCCCTTCTGGACGGTGCTGTAACAGTGGTCCAGAGGTGGTCGGAGCAGGGCCTTATAGCCCTTCTGGACGGTGCTGTAACAGTAGTCCAGAGTGTTTTCTCCTCTTGTGGCCACTGTGATGTGCTGGTCACAAGAGGAGAAAACAATGACAGCACAACATCACACTATGTAAACCCTCCAGAGGGACGAGTCAAAATGCTTCTGTAGTGTGACATTTAATGAGACAATACGCACACACTCGCACAAAGCTCTGATTTTGTTGTTGCTATACTGTAAACAAAGTGAAAGTAGGCCACGGGCCATGTCTCATGAATGCAAAGAGTGTGTGCGATGTGTGTGTGCTGTGTGTGTGCTCTGCAACCTGTGGAGCTGCCTGCCTGCCTGCCTGCCTGCCTGCCTGCCTGCCTGCCTGCCTGCCTGCCTGCCTGCCTGCCTGTCTGCCTGCCTGTCTGCCTGTCTGCCTGTAGACATGGTTTTCCCAGAGGTCGCTCCACATTTTATGAGCTGCTTTAAAGAGATGATTATGACTGAGAGACCTCCTCTCCTCTCTCTCCGGAGAGAGAGAGAGGAGAGACTGAGGTGTGAGAGAGAGTTTATAACAGGCCAATCAACAGGCCTTGAGACAAACGCGCACGCACACATGCACGCACGCACGCACGCACGCACGCACGCACGCACGCACGCACGCAGTCAAACATGAAGGGTTTGATTGACAGCTCTGGGTTCACGTCTCTCCCTCTCTACGGTATGCAAATGTCTTTAGGCAGGTCCCAGGGTGCTGTTCTGTCCCAATGGGAGAGATTTGACCCGACCTGACCCGACCCGACCGCACACACCACGACACAGCAATTTACAATTTAATAATATAGCAGACGCTCTTAATGCAGAGCTATTTACAGTGAGCAAGAACAACACATGGTAATACATCAAATGTGCCACCCATCCATCGCTGTAAAACACATTTTTCTCACTGAACTAAATGGAAACTAAATGAAAACTAAGCTATGGTGACTAAAACTATGACTAAATATAGATTTTGTCAACAAATAAAACTAGACTAAAATGTTAGGAACGGACTAGTGGACAAGAGATCCAGCATGAGTCATTTTACACTTGGTTGCATGCTGAAAATAGCAGCTCTACAAGCTCACAATGCGTCGCATTGTGAGCTTGTAGATCTGCTATTTTCAGCAAGTGTAAAATCAGCCATTACGACGCCATTGAAGGCCCTCCAAAATACATTTTGGTCGACTAAATCAACTGTAGATTTCGTTGACAAAAATGTCATGATATTTAGTCGATTAAAACTAGACTAAACACTAAAACATTGACAGGACTAAAATGTGACTAAAACTAAATTAAAAGGGTTTCAACAGACTATGACTAAGACTAAAACAGAAATGTGCTGTGCCAAAAACAACACTGATCAAATACATAGAAATAGTCTTCAAGAATCAGAAGCAAGCTGAGAATTCATCCGTCTAGTAAAGTATGTGTGCAGTGAAGTAGGTAGGAGGGCATTCACTTCTAGTCATTTTTACTAGCTGACTAGTTGACTAGTCGACTAGTTGTTTAACTACCTATTGTGTAAAAAGCAAAACATAAATAAATACATATTTGTACATTTAAAAACTGTGTACATTGGTGACTATAACTATAATCTACCTGATCTTGAGGCCTACAAAAGTCTGGGGAAAAAAACTACTTTATTTTATTTCTTATCAACTAGTCAACTAGTACCAAAATGGTAAATGGTAAATGGTGCATTTATATAGCGCCTTTAACCAAGGCGCTTTACAGATATTGTGCATTACATTCACCCATTCACACACACATTCATACACCGATGGCAGCAGAAACCATGCAAGGCACAAACTAGCACATCGGGAGCAATTTGGGGTTCAGTGTCTTGCTCAAGGACACTTCGACAGTAACTCTGGGGGAGCCCGGGTTCGAACTGGCAACCTCACGGTTCCCATCCAGCCACTCTACCCCTGAGCCACCGCCGCCCACCGCCGCACCAACAAGGTCGACTAGTGGATTTACTAGACTAGTTGCTTAATGCCCTACAGTGAAGCTATGCGCTACTAGTCTACTAATATGTGCTACTAATCTAATCTAATCTAATAACATGCTAAATTATTAATCTAAATTGCATGTTTAGATTCACTGTATACTCTCAGGGGTAGAGTGACCGGTTGGGAACCGCATGGTTCCCAGTTCGATCCCTGTGGGCTCCCCCAGGGTTGGTGTCCAAGTGTCCTTGAGCAAGACTCTGAGCCCCTGATTGCTCCCCATGTGCAGCTTGGTGCCTTGCATGGTTTCCTCCGCCATCGGTGTGTGAATGTGTGTGTGAATGGGTGTGTGAATGGGTGAATGTAATGCACAATCTATGTAAAGGTGTGTGAATGTGTGTGTGAATGGGTGAATGTAATGCACAGTCTATGTAAAGGTGTGTGAATGTGTGTGTGAATGGGTGAATGTAATGCACAGTCTATGTAAAGGTGTGTGAATGTGTGTGTGAATGGGTGAATGTAATGCACAGTCTATGTAAAGGTGTGTGAATGTGTGTGTGAATGGGTGAATGTAATGCACAATCTATGTAAAGGTGTATGAATGTGTGTGTGAATGGGTGAATGTAATGCACAGTCTATGTAAAGGTGTGTGAATGTGTGTGTGAATGGGTGAATGTAATGCACAGTCTATGTAAAGGTGTGTGAATGTGTGTGTGAATGGGTGAATGTAATGCACAATCTATGTAAAGGTGTGTGAATGTGTGTGAATGGGTAAAATGTTAAATGTTGCATTTATATAGCGCCTTTATCCAAGGCGCTTTACATAGATTGTGCATTACATTCACCCGTTCACACACACATTCACACACAGATGGCGGCGGAAACCATGCAAGGCACCAACCAGCACATCAGGATCAATTAGGTTAGGAGTTCAGAGTCTTGCTCAAGGACACTTGGACATTAACTCTGGGGGAGCCCCGGTTCGAACTGGCGACCTAGCGGTTACCATCCGGAAACTCTACCCCTGAGCCACCTCCGCCCAATGGGTGAATGCAATGCACAATCTCTGTAAAGCGCCTTGGATAAGGCACTATATAAAGACACCATTTACATAAATTGAACCTTTGTCTACACCTGTAAGGTCGTCAGGGCTGGGGTGAGATGGATTGTGAAGAGGTGGGTGTTCAGACTACAGCGGAAGATTGGGAGTGAGTGTTCAGTTCTGATTACATTCCATAGTTTTGGAGCCATGAATTTCTATTTCATTCATTTAACCAGTAAAAGACACATTGAGACTAAAGAGCCGAAGGAGGCGTCTACCTTTCTGTGTCTATTGGAGATACAGACGGCCCAGAGCCGAAGGAGGAGTCTACCTTTCTGTGTCTATTGGAGATACAGACACCCCAGAGCCGAAGGAGGCGTCTACCTTTCTGTGTCTATTGGAGATACAGACGGCCCAGAGCTGAAGGAGTTGTCTACCTTTCTGTGTCTATTGGAGATACAGACGGCCCAGAGCCGAAGGAGGAGTCTACCTTTCTGTGTCTATTGGAGATACAGACGGCCCAGAGCCGAAGGAGGAGTCTACCTTTCTGTGTCTATTGGAGATACAGACGGCCCAGAGCCGAAGGAGGCGTCTACCTTTCTGTGTCTATTGGAGATACAGACGGCCCAGAGCCGAAGGAGGCGTCTACCTTTCTGTGTCTATTGGAGATACAGACGGCCCAGAGCCGAAGGAGGCGTCTACCTTTCTGTGTCTATTGGAGATACAGACGGCCCAGAGCCGAAGGAGGAGTCTACCTTTCTGTGTCTGTGGAGATACAGACGGCCCAGAGCCGAAGGAGGAGTCCACCTTTCTGTGTCTGTGGAGATACAGACGGCCCAGAGCCGAAGGAGGAGTCTACCTTTCTGTGTCTATTGGAGATACAGACGGCCCAGAGCCGAAGGAGGCGTCTACCTTTCTGTGTCTGTGGAGATACAGACGGCCCAGAGCCGAAGGAGGCGTCTACCTTTCTGTGTCTGTGGAGATACAGACGGCCCAGAGCCGAAGGAGGCGTCTACCTTTCTGTGTCTGTGGAGATACAGACACCCCAGAGCCGAAGGAGGAGTCTACCTTTCTGTGTCTATTGGAGATACAGACACCCCAGAGCCGAAGGAGGCGTCTACCTTTCTGTGTCTATTGGAGATACAGACGGCCCAGAGCCGAAGGAGGAGTCCACCTTTCTGTGTCTGTGGAGATACAGACGGCCCAGAGCCGAAGTAGGAGTCCACCTTTCTGTGTCTGTGGAGATACAGACGGCCCAGAGCCGAAGTAGGAGTCCACCTTTCTGTGTCTGTGGAGATACAGACGGCCCAGAGCCGAAGGAGGAGTCTACCTTTCTGTGTCTGTGGAGATACAGACGCCCCAGAGCCGAAGGAGGCGTCTACCTTTCTGTGTCTGTGGAGATACAGACGGCCCAGAGCCGAAGGAGGAGTCCACCTTTCTTTGTCTGTGGAGATACAGACGGCCCAGAGCCGAAGGAGGCGTCTACCTTTCTGTGTCTATTGGAGATACAGACGGCCCAGAGCCGAAGGAGGAGTCTACCTTTCTGTGTCTGTGGAGATACGAATGTTGGTCGAAAAATGATGACGACATATGACGTAAATTATCTTTTCATTGTCAATGGCACTTAATTATGTTTGTGTTGGACAAATATATACACTATAGCTGAATATAAGAGGGGCTAATGTCCATATACTAAAACGAAGAAGAAATACTTGAATACATGCAGGTATTTGAGTAAAATAACATCCAGAGAACAGGAGCAGAGAGAGAGAGAGAGAGAGAGAGAGAGAGAGAGAGAGAGAGAGACATAGAGAACAGGAGCAGAGAGAGAGAGAGAGCAGGGATATCAGTGGTTGTGATTAAGGAGCCTGTCTGTTTGTGCTGCTCGTTAACATGCTAATCTCATGGACCGATGCTAATGGTATGCTAATAGCCAGGCTTGACCTTGGCGATGGAGATAGGGTCCATTTGGTTTGGATCTACAAGCTCATAGCGCGGCACTGAGTGCCACGCTACGAGCTTGTAGATCTGCTATTTTTGAAAGGACGTGATAATGTGGCGCAAATCTTTGGCTATTGTATTCTTTCACAGTAAACTTTTTTTTAGTTTTTGCTTCTGGGGGGTCCCTGGAACAACATATTCAGATGGGGGGTCCTTGGAACAACATATTTTAATATGGGGGGTCCCTGGAACAACATATGTTCAGATGGGGGGTCCCTGGAAGTTGGAACAACATATGTTCAGATGGGGGGTCCCTGGAAGTTGGACCAACATATTTTCAGATGGGGGGGTCCTTGGAACAACATATGTTCAGATGGGGGTCCCTGGAACAACATATTTTCAGATAGGGGGTCCCTGGAACAATATATTTTCAGATGGGGGGGTCCCTGGAACAACATATTTTCAGATGGGGGCTCCCTGGAAGTTGGAACAACATATTTTCAGATGGGGGGTCCCTGGAACAACATATTTTCAGATGTGGGGTCCTTGGAACAACATATTTTCAGATGGGGGGTCCCTGGAACAACATATTTTCAGATGGGGGGTCCCTGTAACAACATATTTTCAGATGGGGGGTCCCTGGAAGTTGGAACAACATATTTTCAGATGGGGGGTCCCTGGAACAACATATTTTCAGATGGGGGGGTCCCTGGACTTTTTTCTGGACTGCATAAGAAAACAACTGACAGATTACAACTCGTCCAAAATGCAGCAGCCAGAGTTTTAACTAGAACTAAGATGAGAGAACATATTACTCCAGTTTTGGCTTCACTGCACTGGCTTCCGGTTGTTTTTAGGATTGATTTTAAAATTATTTTACTTGTTTATAAAGCTCTCAATGGTCTCGCACCTTCCTACCTACATGCCTGCCTGCCTAAATATGTCCCAAACCGCCCCCTAAAGTCTTCCACTGCTGGCCTGCTCGCTTTGCCTAAAAAAATGGCAACTAAAAAATATGGGGAAGCAGCGTTTTGCTTCTACGGGCCGACGGCGTGGAACAAACTCCCACTGTACCTTCGACAGGCAGCCTCTGTAGACCTTTTTAAAGCGCAGCTCAAGACTCACTTCTACACTCTTGCTTTTAATTGATCTTTTAATTTTTTTGTTATTGCTTCTGGGGGGTCCCTGGAACAACATATTCAGATGGGGGGTCCTTTGAACAACATATTTTAATATGGGGGGTCCCTGGAACAACATATGTTCAGATGGGGGGTCCCTGGAAGTTGGAACAACATATGTTCAGATGGGGGGTCCCTGGAAGTTGGAACAACATATTTTCAGATGGGGGGTCCTTGGAACAACATATGTTCAGATGTGGGTCCCTGGAACAACATATTTTCAGATGGGGGGTCCCTGGAACAACATATTTTCAGATGGGGGGTCCCTGGAACAACATATTTTCAGATGGGGGGTCCCTGGAACAACATATTTTCAGATGGGGGGTCCCTGGAAGTTGGAACAACATATTTTCAGATGGGGGGTCCCTGGAACAACATATTTTCAGATGGGGGGTCCCTGTAACATATTTTCAGATGGGGGTCCCTGGAACAACATATTTTCAGATGGGGGGTCCCTGGAACAACATATTTTCAGATGGGGGGTCCCTGGAACAACATATTTTCAGATGGGGGGTCCCTGGAAGTTGGAACAACATTTTTTCAGATGGGGGGTCCCTGGAACAACATATTTTCAGATGGGGGGTCCCTGTAACAACATATTTTCAGATGGGGGGTCCCTGTAACAACATATTTTCAGATGGGGGGTCCCTGGAACAACATATTTTCAGATGGGGGGTCCCTGGAACAACATATTTTCAGATGGGGGGTACCTGGAACAACATATTTTCAGATGGGGGGTCCTTGGAACAACATATTTTCAGATGGGGGGTACCTGGAACAACATATTTTCAGATGGGGGGTCCCTGGAAGTTGGAACAACATATTTTCAGATGGGGGGTCCCTGGAACAACATATTTTCAGATGGGGGGTCCCTGGAACAACATATTTTCAGATGGGGGGTTCCTGGAAGTTGGAACAACATATTTTCAGATGGGGGGTCCCTGGAACAACATATTTTCAGATGGTGGGTCCCTGTAACAACATATTTTCAGATGGGGGGTCCCTGGAAGTTGGAACAACATATTTTCAGATGGGGGGTCCCTGGAACAACATATTTTCAGATGGGGGGTCCCTGGACTTTTTTCTGGACTGCCTAAGAAAACAACTGACAGATTACAACTCGTCCAAAATGCAGCAGCCAGAGTTTTAACTAGAACTAAGATGAGAGAACATATTACTCCAGTTTTGGCTTCACTGCACTGGCTTCCGGTTGTTTTTAGGATTGATTTTAAAATTATTTTACTTGTTTATAAAGCTCTCAATGGTCTCGTACCTTCCTACCTACATGCCTGCCTGCCTAAATATGTCCCAAACCGCCCCCTAAAGTCTTCCACTGCTGGCCTGCTCGCTTTGCCTAAAAGAATGGCAACTAAAAAATATGGGGAAGCAGATTTTTGCTTCTACGGGCCGACGGCGTGGAACAAACTCCCACTGTACCTTCGACAGGCAGCCTCTCTAGACCTTTATAAAGCGCAGCTCAAGACTCACTTCTACACTTTTGTTGTTATTGCTTCTGGGGGGTCCCTGGAACAACATATTCAGATGGGGGGTCCTTTGAACAACATATTTTAATATGGGGGGTCCCTGGAACAACATATGTTCAGATGGGGGGTCCCTGGAAGTTGGAACAACATATGTTCAGATGGGGGGTCCCTGCAGTTGGAACAACATATTTTCAGATGGGGGGTCCTTGGAACAACATATGTTCAGATGTGGGTCCCTGGAACAACATATTTTCAGATGGGGGGTCCCTGGAACAACATATTTTCAGATGGGGGGTCCCTGGAAGTTGGAACAACATATTTTCAGATGGGGGGTCCTTGGAACAACATATTTTCAGATGGGGGTCCTTGGAACAACATATTTTCAGATGGGGGGTCCCTGGAAGTTGGAACAACATATTTTCAGATGGGGGGTCCCTGTAACAACATATTTTCAGATGGGGGGTCCCTGGAAGTTGGAACAACATATTTTCAGATGGGGGGTCCCTGGAACAACATATTTTCAGATGGGGGGTCCCTGGACTTTTTTCTGGACTGCCTAAGAAAACAACTGACAGATTACAACTCGTCCAAAATGCAGCAGCCAGAGTTTTAACTAGAACTAAGATGAGAGAACATATTACTCCAGTTTTGGCTTCACTGCACTGGCTTCCGGTTGTTTTTAGGATTGATTTTAAAATTATTTTACTTGTTTATAAAGCTCTCAATGGTCTCGTACCTTCCTACCTACATGCCTGCCTGCCTAAATATGTCCCAAACCGCCCCCTAAAGTCTTCCACTGCTGGCCTGCTCGCTTTGCCTAAAAGAATGGCAACTAAAAAATATGGGGAAGCAGCGTTTTGCTTCTACGGGCCGACGGCGTGGAACAAACTCCCACTGTACCTTCGACAGGCAGCCTCTCTAGACCTTTATAAAGCGCAGCTCAAGACTCACTTCTACACTTTTGTTGTTATTGCTTCTGGGGGGTCCCTGGAACAACATATTCAGATGGGGGGTCCTTTGAACAACATATTTTAATATGGGGGGTCCCTGGAACAACATATGTTCAGATGGGGGGTCCCTGGAAGTTGGAACAACATATGTTCAGATGGGGGGTCCCTGGAAGTTGGAACAACATATGTTCAGATGGGGGGTCCCTGGAAGTTGGAACAACATATTTTCAGATGGGGGGTCCTTGGAACAACATATGTTCAGATGGGGGTCCCTGGAACAACATATTTTCAGATGGGGGGTCCCTGGAACAACATATTTTCAGATGGGGGGTCCCTGGAAGTTGGAACAACATATTTTCAGATGGGGGGGTCCCTGGAACAACATATTTTCAGATGGGGGGTCCTTGGAAAAACATATTTCCAGATGGGGGGTCCTTGGAACAACATATTTTCAGATGGGGGGTCCCTGGAACAACATATTTTCAGATGGGGGGTCCCTGGAAGTTGGAACAACATATTTTCAGATGGGGGGTCCCTGGAAGTTGGAACAACATATTTTCAGATGGGGGGTCCTTGGAAAAACATATTTTCAGATGGGGGGTCCCTGGAACAACATATTTTCAGATGGGGGGTCCTTGGAACAACATATTTTCAGATGGGGGTCCTTGGAACAACATATTTTCAGATGGGGGGTCCCTGGAACAACATATTTTCAGATGGGGGTCCTTGGAACAACATATTTTCAGATGGGGGGTCCCTGGAACAACATATTTTCAGATGGGGGGTCCTTGGAACAACATATTTTCAGATGGGGGGTCCTTGGAACACAATATTTTCAGATGGGGGGTCCCTGGAACAACATATTTTCAGATGGGGGGGTCCCTGGAACAACATATTTTCAGATGGGGGGTCCCTGGAAGTTGGAACAACATATTTTCAGATGGGGGGTCCCTGGAACAACATATTTTCAGATGGGGGGTCCCTGGAACAACATATTTTCAGATGGGGGGTCCCTGGAACAACATATTTTCAGATGGGGGGTCCCTGGAACAACATATTTTCAGATGGGGGTCCCTGGAACAACATATTTTCAGATGGGGGGTCCCTGGAAGTTGGAACAACATATTTTCAGATGGGGGGTCCCTGGAACAACATATTTTCAGATGGGGGGTCCCTGGAAGTTGGAACAACATATTTTCAGAGGGGGGGTCCCTGGAACAACATATTTTCAGATGGGGGGTCCCTGGAAGTTGGAACAACATATTTTCAGATGGGGGGTCCCTGGAACAACATTTTCAGATGGGGGGTCCCTGGAACAACATTTTCAGATGGGGGGTCCCTGGAACAACATATTTTCAGATGGGGGGTCCCTGTAACAATATTTTCAGATGGGGGGGTCCCTGGAACAACATTTTCAGATGGGGGGTCCCTGGAACAACATATTTTCAGATGGGGGGTCTTTGGAACAACATTTTCAGATGGGGGGTCCCTGGATGGGGGGTCCCTGTAACAACATTTTCAGATGGGGGGTCCCTGGAACAACATATTTTCAGATGGGGGGTCCCTGGAACAACATTTCCAGATGGGGGGTCCCTGGAACAACATTTTCAGATGGGGGTCGGCGGGCAATTACATTGACAATGAAGATAAATGAATGTTTGTTTTGTCCCTATAACACAAACATTAAATACCATTAACAATAAAGATAATTTAATGTTTGTTTTACATCACCATTACATCACCTAATCTCAGCAACATGAGTTAGACCTTAATATATATTGTACGATGATAAGAGCACCCCTCACTTTTTTTTTGCTTCTGAGGCGGAAAAACATATTTTCAGATGGGGGGTCCCTGGAAGTCAACCTATAAGCTTGTAGATCCAAACCAAAGGGACCCCCCATCTGAAAATATGTTGTTCCAACTTCCAGGGACCCCCCATCTGAAAATATGTTGTTCCAGGGACCCCCATCTGAAAATATGTTGTTCCAGGGACCCCCCATCTGAAAATATGTTTTTCCAAGGACCCCCCATCTGAACATATGTTGTTCCAAGGACCCCCCATCTGAACATATGTTGTTTCAAGGACCCCCATCTGAAAATATGTTGTTCCAGGGACCCCCCATCTGAACATATGTTGTTCCAAGGCCCCTCATCTGAAAATATGTTGTTCCAAGGACCCCCCATCTGAACATATGTTGTTCCAAGGACCCCCTCAGAAGCAAAGTTTTACTGTGAAAGAATACAATAGCCAAAGATTTGCGCCACATTTTCACGTCCTTTCAAAAATAGCAGATCTACAAGCTCGCAGCGTGGCACTCGGTGCCGCGCTATGAGCTTGTAGATCCAAACCTACGATGATAAGAGCGCCCCTCACTTCACACGGGTGTGATTTTTATTTTCTACACTCTCAAGAGTTACAGACCCATAAGGGTCCATTTGGTTCCTAACTATCATTTAGCTGGGGGACCCCCTGGAACTCCCTCAAGGTCCCCTGGGGGTCCCCGGACCCCACTTTGAGAACCACTAGTCTGGCATCAATGAAGTGCCCTGAATCTGAATCTCGGTGAATCATTTTAACCCATTTAGGCCTGAAGAATATATTCTACCAACGTCTTCTAAATCCTGACAGTTTTCTTGAAACACCTCATGTTTCTATATCAGTGCTTCTCAAACTATTTCATGTCAAGGACCCCCAAAATATATTTAATTTGCCGCCGACCCCCATCTGAAAATATGTTGTTCCGGGGACCCCCCCCCCGCACGAATCAGAGCCTATTTGTCATTGGACGATGCAAAAACGCTAATCCACGCCTTTGTTTTTTCTCGGCTTGATTACTGCAATGCACTTTTTTCTGGACTGCCTAAGAAAACAACTGACAGATTACAACTCGTCCAAAATGCAGCCAGAGTTTTAACTAGAACTAAGATGAGAGAACATATTACTCCAGTTTTGGCTTAACTACACTGGCTTCCGGTTGTTTTTAGGATTGATTTTAAAATTATTTTACTTGTTTATAAAGCTCTCAATGGTCTCGCACCTTCCTACCTACATGACTGCCTGCCTAAATATGTCCCAAACCGCCCCCAAAGGTCTTCCACTGCTGGCCTGCTCGCTTTGCCTAAAAAAATGGCAACTAAAAAATACGGGGAAGCAGCGTTTTGCTTCTACGGGCCGACGGCGTGGAACAAACTCCCACTGTACCTTCGACAGGCAGCCTCTAGTAGACCTTTATAAAGCGCAGCTCAAGACTCACTTCTACACTCTTGCTTTTAATTGATCTTTTAATTTTTTTTTTATTCATGTCCTCACTAGG
The DNA here is from genome assembly GCF_951216825.1 of Electrona antarctica. NCBI lineage: Eukaryota > Metazoa > Chordata > Actinopteri > Myctophiformes > Myctophidae > Electrona > Electrona antarctica. Next base: position 11,849 of record NW_027637035.1, on the reverse strand, counting down.
TGCGTTTCCATAAAGCCGTTTCTTTGCGCATTAAGGCTCTTGCGCAAAATCTCCTGGATGGAAACACATCAACATGCGAATAAGTCTCCATTTTTCGCAAAAACACTTTTTCGCTTGGAGGTTGTGGATTTAGGCTTTTTCGAAAAAAGGGAAATGCGCAAATAGTGTATGGAAACACTTGCGGAAAAGGTTTTTAATTAGAAAGCATTGAACTCGCATTATATCGCTTTTGAACAGTTGGAAAATAAAATAAAACAACGATGGGGAGGCAGTGGAGTGAACGGTGCATGGGATGGTGGACAGAGAGGGAGAGGGAGTGTCGGAGTGATGTTGTGGATACATATAAGGTCCCAATTTACTACTACCCGACCCGTCCGATTAATAATTGTGTAGCGTGTTCAAAGATCCCATATGAAGTCTGAATCCTCCCGAGTTGATCGGGGCGCTCCGATCATTTTGATATCTGGATCGCTACTGTATGGATGCAAGACACACACACACACACACACACACACACACACACACACACACACACACACACACACACACACACACACACACACACACACACACACACACACACACACACACACACACACACACACACACACACGTGGACTACGAGTAGTGTAGTAGACTAAACTTTTATATAACCTAGCTGCCTGGGTCCCTACTCCCTGCAGGCTATTCGATTTCGATCCATGCATATGCTTAATCTATTCTTATTTATTTAATATTTATATTCATTGCATAAGATAAGCAACCTAAACGTGTAGGCTATAGGCTATATAGCCGATGAAACAAGTTATTCACAACTGTTTGCAGCTGCAATCAATCAATTTACAGTATAAACGACCAGTATGCTCCAATCGAGTCCCGTGACATATAGGCTACATGTGCCCCGAATATATTAAGACAAGCATTACACAACAAATCGTTCTTTGTACGTTCTTTGACTGTAGGTGTCGTCAATACTGTGAAAGCAGCAGACGGTCGGTCAGCCGCTGACCAGGGATCAGATTACAGCGCAGTATATGGGGTCCCGTCCGTTAAACTGAGATACATACAGCATACAGCATACATACAGCGCATCAAATCAATGGTGTGAACATCGATTAGGACTACTTTACATGAGCCTCACTTTACTGGCAAAACAGTGCAACCTACTGCACATTTCATGAACTTATTGCATATGCGCATTTTATCAGTTTAATGGAAACACCGACAATTCACTTTTCTTTTTTCGACTTAATGAACATACGCTTCCTTTTTTCGCAAAGGCTTAATGGAACCGCACCTACTGTATTGCATTACTGCTCTGGTTTTTTTTAATATTTATGCCTTGCTTTTATTTTTATTTTTCTCCATTGCTCTGTAAAGCACTTTGAGCTGCATTTCATGTCATGAAAGGTGCTATACAAATAAAGTTGTATTATTATTATTATTATTATTATTATTATTATTATTATTATTATCACTATTACGACTATTTTAGGGATTATTACTACCACTGTATATATTACCTATTTTTATCTGTGTACAATGTGTTTTCCCACCATCCCCATACTGTCCTCCTCATGCCGTCCTAGTCACCACTAGGCATGCCACGGTATGAGATTTTACAGTACGGTACGGTGCCGGTATTGATAACCTATACCTCGGTATTCCACGGTATTTATATATAATAAAAATAAAAAAAAAGATTGCCCCCCCCCCCCCCCACCTATGTATAGTGACTACCCCTACCTCCTTATAAGCCCTTCTTTGTTCCCCAACCTGTAGGCCTACATATATTATTTTGTATTTTTACCTTTTATGATAATTTCAATTTTGTTATTTGTCATGATTATGAATTGATTACCCAGGACCTGAATGGAAACAAGACTGCAAGGACTTTTTTCAGTGATCCCTTTGGACATGTGTTTGACTGTACCCTATACTGATTACATTTCTGCCAATAAAGTATTCAATCAATAGCTATTCCCCACTGTATTTCACTGTACTATGGCTCCCCCTAATGGCCGTTTTGTACCCTGCACGCTGCAGCAGAGCTAGTGCGTAATCTCAACTGCGCATGATCACAACTCTGTGTGCCGTGTTGACAGTTCACAACTTCACACATAGTAGGCTAGGCTACATATGGAAATATGGAATATACAATTGGATCTGGGTGTCTTTCAGCAACACTAACTCAAAGGTAGGAAGCAACTTTTCAATCTACTGCAGCTGTGTGGTGAAAATAAATGTTTTGCCTTAGTCTGCAAGTGGAGTTGCACTGCATATGCGCAGCATGCGCCGCCCACCGACGCTGTATTAAAATACCGTCAGCTCGGAAATCTCACGGTATCAACACCGTGGCTTTTCCTGTCGCGGTATTACCGAAATTCGGTATACCGTGGCATGCCTAGTCACCACTTCTCCCGTCTCAGAAATCCCTCAAATCTCATCTATCCAGCTCGTTCACCCAGTCACCACATGGTGGTGGAGGGAGGCCTCTGGAACTGCCACGCAGCTACCAAGAAGAAAATGCCTGAATTCATTTCAGGCCACGCCTCCCTCAAGTCTCTGCATTTCCTTGCTCTGACTGAAACCTGGATTACCCCAGATAACACTGCAACCCCGGCCGCCCTCTCTGTTTCTCACAAGTTCACCCACACCCCTCGCCCAACAGGTGCAGGGGGTGGTACAGGACTACTAATGTCCCCCAAATGGAATTTCCGTGTCTTAAATCTCTCTCACCTTTCTCTGTCCACATGTGAATTTCATGCTATCTCAATATCACAACCAGTCCCCCTAACCCTCATTGTGCTCTATCGCCCCCCAGGAACCCTTGGGAACTTCCTGGAAGAACTAGATGCTCTGATCACCTCGTTTCCGGAGAATGGCACCCCCCTGATCCTACTGGGTGATTTCAACCTACCTACAGCAGAGAAGTATCTTCCCGTTACATCCCTTCTGGCCTCATTTGACTTAATCAGGTCTGACCACCACTTCATAACCTTCTCCCTCTCTCTCTCCACCCTCCCGCCCAAACCTACTAACCCTCCGAACATCACCACCCGATGCAATCTCAAGTCCCTAAACCCCTCCTCCCTCTCATCCTCTATTCTCTCCTCTCTACCCGCCCTGGAGTCCTTCCTCTCTCTCTCACCTAACACTGCAACCTCATCCTTCCTCTCCTCTATCTCATCTGCATTCGACCAACACTGCCCGCTCTCATCCAGGCCAGCTCGCTCATGTCCACCGGCTCCCTGGTTATCTGAAACTCTCAGATCTGAACGAACACCTCTAAGGGCAGCCGAAAGAAGGTGGCACAAGACAAAGCTACCTGATGACCTGTCCCACTTTCACTCACTCCTCTCTGCCTTCTCCCTCTCATTAACCACTGCTAAAACCTCTTTCTACCACACCAAAATCCAATCCTGTACTTCTAACCCAAGGAAACTCTTCTCCACGTTCTCCTCCCTCCTTAAGCCCCCTCCCTCCACTCAACCTGCATCCCTCACTGCTGATGTTTTTGTCAACTACTTTGAGAAGAAGGTTGACGATATCAGCAGCTCCTTTCCCCCCCTCCCCCATAAAGTGGCATCTGACTCAACCAACACTAACCCCAACTTACCATGCATGTCCTCCTTCTCTCCTCTTTCCCCAGACGAGGTCCTACAACTAGTGACATCCACTAGACCTACCACCTGTCCTCTCGACCCTGTCCCGTCTCCAATCTTCCAGATCATCGCACCTGATCTGCTCCCCTTCATCACCTCCATCATCAACACCTCAGTAACCTCAGGCTGCGTCCCATCTGCCCTCAAGTCAGCCAGAGTAACTCCACTCCTCAAGAAACCAACCCTTGACCCCTCAGATGTCAAGAACTACAGACCAGTATCACTCCTTTCATTTCTGTCTAAAAGCATTGAACGTGTTGTCTCCAACCAGCTCTCTCTCCATCTCTCACAGAACAACCTGCTGGATCCCAACCAATCAGGATTCAAGAAGGCACACTTCACAGAGACTGCCCTGCTGGCAGTCACAGAAGCACTACATGCTGCCCAGGCTGCTTCCCACTCTGCTGTCCTGATTCTCCTAGACCTATCGCCGGCATTTGACACAGTGAACCACCAGCTGCTCCTAGACACCCTAGCGGATCTAGGCATCGGCGGGACAGCACTAAAGTGGTTCTCTTCCTATCTCACCGACCGGACCTACCTGGTTTCCTGGAAAGGTCTGCTATCATCCCCCCGAACCCTCCAAACTGGGGTCCCACAGGGATCTGTACTTGGTCCCCTCCTTTTCTCACTATACACCAAATCCCTTGGCACTATCATCTCTGCTCACAATATATCCTATCACTGCTATGCCGATGACACACAACTGTTTCTATCCTTCCCCCCCTCTGCCACTCAGGTGGAAGAGCGCATCACTGCATGCCTGGCTGACATCTCACAGTGGATGTCCTCCAACCACCTCAAGCTGAACCCAGACAAGACTGAGCTTCTCTTCTTCCCAGCTAAGTCCTGCCCTATGCGGGAGCTAACTATTTCCGTAGACAACGCCCTGGTAACGTCTGTCCCAACAGCCAGGAACCTTGGTGTTGTCCTGGACAGTCAGCTCTCATTTAAAACTCACATCACAGCTGTCACTCGATCCTGTAGGTTCACACTCTATAACATACGACGAATTAGACCGTTCCTCACCCAGGAATCAGCCCAGCTCCTAATCCAGACAACAGTCTTGTCAAAACTTGACTATTGTAATTCGCTCCTTACTGGCCTACCGGCATGTGCACTTAAGCCTCTCCAAATGATCCAAAATGCCGCAGCTCGTCTGGTCTTCAACCAGCCAAAATTCTCACATGTCTCCCCCCTGCTCCGCTCCCTGCACTGGCTCCCAGTCGCTGCCCGCACAGAATACAAAACTCTGATGCTGGCATTCAAAGCAACCAAAGGTATGGCTCCCCCATATCTTGCAAGCATGATTGAACCCTACAAACCCTCCCGCGCACTCAGATCAGCCAACGCAGGAAAGCTGGAAGTACCCTCAATAAAAACGCCGGGCCAACGCTCCACACGTCCCAAACTCTTCTCCCTTCTGGCCCCAAAACTGTGGAATGCACTCCCCGTTGCAGTCAGAACTGCGGCATCACTCCCAATCTTCCGCCGTAGTCTGAAGACCCACCTTTTCAGACTCCATCATGGCCCATAGCACTCATCCTACCCCCTTAGATAGCACTTTTTAGACTTAGATAGCATTTGAAACAGACTTATAGCATGTCATGTAGACAGCACAATAATTGTATTGTATATAGTCATAGCACATCATAGTAGCCTACATATGTATAGCATAGTATAGTATATATGTATAGTTAATATGTATTGTGTCATTATATAGATATGTTCTAGTTACGTTCTTAGCTTACGCATGTTTCTTGATAAATGCATTTTATTTATGTGATGTATTCCCATACTTTTGTTCCTGCCTAATGTAAGTCGCTCTGGATTAAGAGCGTCTGCTAAATGCCTAAATTGTAAATTGTAAATTGGTCTTCAGACAGTGTGATTGTCATCCGCTGTGTGTCTGGGTACTCCTGTTGGCCATGACCGTGGAGGCCTGATCAACCTCCCCGATTGGCTGACGGTCACGTGAGGGAGCTAACGGCCGTAGCTCTCACGTCTACTAAGCCCATTCACCCCCAGACAGTCACTGTCTACTAAGCCCATTCACCCCCAGACAGTCACTGTCTACTAAGCCCATTCACCCCCAGACAGTCACTGTCTACTGAGCCCATTCACCCCCAGACAGTCACTGTCTACTGAGCCCATTCACCCCCAGACAGTCACTGTCTACTAAGCCCATTCACCCCCAGACAGTCACTGTCTACTAAGCCCATTCACCCCCAGACAGTCACTGTCTACTAAGCCCATTCACCCCCAGACAGTCACTGGGGAAACATCTTCCAGGGTCTTTCCCCCATCCGTCGTACTGCCGTCAACTAACTTTTGGCTTATCTTGTGTTGAACATTTTGATTAAGAGTTATTCCCTTCGGAAAGGAATAACGTAATTTGTTTTGATATCCGTTGCTTGTCTTTTCTTTTTTAGTTAAGAGCCATTTATTGTACATATTTTGATTATATTATTTATTCAAACCTTCAAAAATTGTGAATAAATACTTGCATTAGACCTTGGTTTCCGTTTCTCCTTCATATGTTGCATTGCCTTTTACCCCTAGACAATGGGTTTTGTAACACGAGAGAAGAATATTCTGAATTTTGTGAGTGGTGCAACCACTCCCTTACGGAGTTATGTGTGTGGGTGGCTGGGTGGGTATGAGCACGAAAACAGCATGGTTGTTTTGCACCACCTGTGCGCAACCTAACACACACACAAACATACACGCACATATTAACTGTATATATGATGATTTCAGGTGTAACTCGGTCATTTCTCAACCGTTTCGGACACGGGGCCGCTCGCCGGAACCGGGCCGGCACCCTGGGTGCGTTCCTGTGGGTCTTTTTTTTAGTCATTTGACTCCTTCTGCACCGTACACTTCACTCTTCGTTCATCCGCGGTCCCGTTCACTTCCGCTGCAGAAAGAATCCCTCATATCTCCTAATATATAAGGAGCTCTCCGTGGTTTTGATCAGATGGATATACTAAGCTCTTCATGTCTGACTTCTGCCTGCCTCTCGTTCAAAATATGAACGCGAGGGATCATCAGCGATTATTATCGGAATCTTAGCGAGGTAAGCAAGCCCCCACCCCCCCGGAACGGAAGTCGGGGGGGTGGGGGGCTTACAAAGTAAAAGCGGACATATCTTCCCGGCAACCCGAGCTTCTATTTTGAAGGAATCCCGGCACTGATTGTCCTTTAATCCATTCTGACCTGAGATCAGATTCTAAAAATGTCTTCTACATCTTGACAGTTTTCTGAAAAAGCTATGTTTCTATGTCAGTCGTTCTTCGATTTTTCAAAAATAGCAGATCTACAAGCTCGTAGCGCGCCACTCGGTGGCGCGCTATGAGCTTGTAGATCTGCTATTTTTCAATAGCTAAAGCATAACATAATGCTAACACCAAAAGGGGTTCCCGCCCAGAATGGGTTAAAACTAAGCTATGATGACTAAAACTATGACTCAATATATTGACAATTTCGTCAAGAAATAAAAACTAGACTAAAATGTCAGGAATAAGGGACTAGTGGACAAGAGATCCAGTAGAAGTCATTTTACACTCGGTTGAATGCTGGAATTAGCAGATCTACAAGCTCACAACGTTTTGCCCAAGGACACTTTGGCATGGTGGACAGGAGGCGGAGCCGGGAGTCGAACCGCCGACCCAGGGATCATTGGACCACAGCCACGCCCCCAATGTTGTGCTCCGCAATAAACGGGGGTGCATCTGTTCAATAGAAAGGTAGTGTGTGTGTGTGTGTGTGTTGCAGGCTGATGGTGTTGTCACGACCACAATGAATTCCATTCATTCACGCACGCACGCACGCACGCACGCACGCACGCACACACGCACGTACCCACGCACGCACGCACGCACGCACGCACGCACGCACGCACGCACGCACGCACGCACGCACGCACGCACGCACACACGCACCCACGCACGCACGTACCCACGCACGCACACACACAAACACACACACACACACACACTAAATGTATTTCCCCCTCAGAGCCTGACAGATAGATAGCTGTGCTGTGCTGTGTGTGTGTGTGTGTGTGTGTGTGTGTGTGTGTGTGTGTGTGTGTGTGTGTGTGTGTGTGTGTGTGTGTGTGTGTGTGTGTGTGTGTGGTGTCTGTGAGTGAGAGCGTGCACATGTGTGCGTGCGTGCGTGCGTGCGTGCGTGCGTGCGTGCGTGCGTGCGTGCGTGCGTGCGTGCGTGCGTGCGTGCGTGCGTGCGTGCGTGTAAATAAATAGAGATCCATTGTGGATTCATACACAGCCGCTACACAAATCATGGCTAATAATGTGTCAGCCATGATTGATGGTTGACCAATGGGAAGGATAGGCTGGCATCTGTGTGTGTGTGCGTGTACGTGTGTGTGTGTGTACGTGTACGTGTACGTGTGTGTGTGTGTGTGTGTGTGTGTGTGTGTGTGCGCGCGCGTGTGTGTGTGTGTTATGAATGTGCGTGCCATATGGTGGCGTTTATCCGGTCTTGCTCCTCAGCCCTTCACAGATCTTGTAGATCTTCTATTCCAAAGTATAATGGGGGGAGGGAGGGGGGGGGGGTATAATGGGGGGAGGGTATAATGGGGGGAGGGAGGGGGGGTATAATGGGGGGAGGGTATAATGGGGGGAGGGTGGGGGGGTATAATGGGGGGGAGGGAGGAAGAGCTTGCAACGCGAGTCGTGGTGGAGCTTGTAGATCGCCTATGTTTCTGTGTGCGACGCCATCGCACGACGCCATATAGAATAGGCCTATCTCACAGCCCCCTTTCCACGCCCCCTTCCGGAGCTAATGGTGTCATTTAACATTAGGCATTTACACTTTTTTTCTCTGGAGAATCTAAGTACATTTCCTAATGTTAAAATGACCGATAATAATATGAAGAAAACACAATGGTATAACAACTCAAATAAGTAGAATAAACCTTACCTTTACAAAACCGTAGTTTGTGGCTTGTGAAAATACCTCTTTTAACATGGAAGCCTATGGACCGCAGAAAAAATAACAGGCATTAGCTCCAAAAGGGGGCGTGGAAAGGGGGCGGGGAAATGCTGTGAGATAGGCCTATCAGGACTGTGTTGTGTGCAGTAGAACCGAACAATGGTGTCATACAAGAAGACAAGATGGAGTTGCAGTAACGCATGGTAATCTGCACCATACATATATATAAAGGCTAGCTAGATGGCTCAAGGCGGAGTCTCTGACGTCGTTCACCCGGCGGCCATCTTGCTGAGGGCCTACAGTACAGTATGTTCTATGGCAGGGGTTCTCAACCCGTGGGTCGCGACCCCTCGGGGGGTCGCCAAATTATTTTAGGGGGTCCCCAAATTATTTTCAAATTTTTTTAAGATTTTTCAAAAATAGCAGATCTACAAGCTCGTAGCGCGCCACTCGGTGGCGCGCTATGAGCTTGTAGATCTGCTATTTTTCAATAGCTAAATTATAACAATGCTTAAAACACCAAAAGGGGTTCCCGCCCAAAATGGTTTAAGGTTATTGTAGCAGTCAATTTATATTGGGGGTCGGGAGGGGGGCGGGGCGGGGGTCCCGAAACATTGCCAAAGCATTTCCGGGGGTCCCCGGCCAAAAACGTTGAGAACCCCTGTTCTATGGCAGCTCAAAAACAGTCATAACTCGCCAAACGGGTTGGTTTATTACAAGCGTAA
>NW_027637036.1:5000-11068 GCF_951216825.1 Electrona antarctica | reverse complement strand
CACACACGCGCACACACCGCAGAGCCAGAGATTAGCGGGAGGCTAACCTACGGAGCTCTAATAGGTAGCCGTCCCAGGCTCTTGCCTGTCTAATTAACGCTGATCAAAGAACTGGACTTTATCCTGCAAACAAACCTGCACATCTGAATGAGAGAGAGGGAGGGAGAGAGAGAGAGAGGGAGAGGGGGAGAGGGGGGGAGGGGGGAGGGGGAGAGGGTGATAGAGCTAGTGAGGGGTATTGAACTTCAAGTGGTACCTTGTTTTTTTTGTGTGTATGCCGTGCTCGTTGATCGTGGCTCATTGATCATTGCTCACTTTCAGCGTTGCCACGTCTGCTTATTACAATCCACTCTGGGCTCGTTTTTGTGTAAAGTCACTATTGGAAGTTTTTTTTTTCATTGCTTAGTTTGCTTACTAAATGTTGTTTTATAATGGTGCTTCTCAAGCGTTTTCATATCAGTCACCCACCAAATTAGTATGGATTTGTGCCAAGAGTTGCACTGCTAAAAATAGTTTGAGCAGATCTTCAAGCGTACGACGAGTCCTGCAACACATTTTGTGTGTGTGTGCGCGGCCCGCCATGTTACATACAGTATCATAAATTACAAGGATGATCTACACTTACTAGGTGGCCATACACATGTAGCCCCATTCTATGACGAGAAGGTTGTAGTTGGGACCCCCCCTCCCCCCATGCACACCTCCCACCCCATCCAGATACAAAGGGAGTGTGGTCTGTTAGGTAGCAGGATTAGAAAAGCCACCGCATTGATTTTTGCATTCTTTTTGACTGCATCCTGTCAGTGTGTGAGCGCTGTCGGGTCAATATCTGCAGGCTTTGATATCGGTGTGACTCCCTTGATGCAGAGAGAGAGAGAGAGAGAGAGAGAGAGAGAGAGAAAGAGATGATTTAGCGAAAAATAGCAGATCTACAAGCTCATAGCGCGCTACGAGCTTGTAGGTCTGCTATTTTTGAAAAAACGAAGAACGACATAGAAACAGCTTTTTCAGAAAACTGTCAGGATGTAGAAGACATTTTTAGAATCTGATCTCAGGTCAAAATGGGCTTTGATATCTGTGTGACTCCCTTGATGCAGAGAGAGAGAAAGAGAGAGAGAGAGAGAGAGAGAGGTGCTATCATGTTAGGGTTTTGAGGTTGCACCGACGACGTGGCGTTACTCTCTTGAATCCTGGCATGCCTATATTCAGGTGGGGAACATGCTGCTATAAAATAGCCCACGCACAAGCTCAAAGCGCATCGCTCATATGGTATACATGCAGTGACAAATATCACCTCCCCCGAACACGGACCAATTGTGACTAAATTTGACTGAGGGACTGCCATTGGATTTTTTTTGAATTTTTGTTTTTTCATGTCATATGAAAGCAGCTAGCTATAGCTTCAAATTGACACATTGGTTGTTCAGTTTGACCCACCAGTTTTGGAGATATGGCTTATAGAGTAATGTCTTGCAGAAAACAGCGAGTTGAGAAAACAGGCTTGAAAGGTTCACTTCTGTGGTCTCTAACATTACACCTAGCTACATGTTTAAGCATTTATTTCATATTTACATGTCTTCTGTGGTCTCTAACATTACACCTAGCTACACGTTTGGGCATTTATCTCATATAATTTACATGTCTTCTGTGGTCTCTAACATTACACCTAGCTACATGTCGATTTCAGCTCTGACATTTATTTCAGACATGCTCTAGTATGTGAAGAGTCTGCCTGTGCTATAAACTCATTTTGGGGGGAAAAATGTGTTTCTCCTCTGGTGAAAAGCTGGAATTTGCGCGATGGCAGTCTCTCAGTCAAATCTGGTCACAATTGTGTTCGAGTAATGGACGCTCGACAGAGCGGGATGTAGCGTGGTGGATTCAAGCCCACATCCTTCGCCATAGTGGGCAGGCACTTCCCCACGCCACCACCCCGAGCATCCTAATCTCACCACTATGTACAGCTACTGTACATAGTGGTGTATATGGAGATTTGAGATCAGGTTATTAAATTGTCCATAGCATGTGGGGGCATACATTTTTAAGTTATTTTAACGCGAGTTGTAGATTGTTCTGCACTGGAGCTGATGTTCTCAGTTCAGAGACGTCAGACTGAACATGTGGAACCTTAAGTGTAAGCCGGTCGCTCGTGCGGGTCTGGTGACCGATGCCCCTAAGCCAGCAGTCACACACACACACACACACACACACACACACACACACACACACACACACACACACACACACGCACACACACACACACTGTACAATGGTTATAGGATGAGCGCACACACCCACCCACATAATATCATAAGCAGTTAGACTTCTATATGAATCCTCCAGCCCCTATAAAGGAGAGGGAACGTCTCTCGGCGCGAGGAGGACACATGCATATTTTAATATTTCATGAAGGCATCATGGCCGATGGTGGATGGCTGTCTGGCTGCCTGTCACTTCGCTGTCGTGTTACTGTCCCTCTTTTGATGTTAATTAGACGTGGCCCGACGCCATTTTAGACAAGGAAATATCTGCCCTAATTAGACGGCGTGGATACGTCACCAGGGACCCTGCAGACAATGGGCACCAACGACAGCTTTAACCCATTTTGAGCGGGAACCCCTTCTGGTGTTAGCATTATGTTGTGCTTTAGCTATTGAAAAATAGCAGATCTACAAGCTCATAGCGCGCCACCGAGTGGCGCGCTACGAGCTTGTAGGTCTGCTATTTTTGAAAAATCGAAGAACGACTGACATAGAAACATAGCTTTTTCAGAAAACTGTCAGGATGTAGAAGACATTTTTAGAATCTGATCTCAGGTCAGAATGGGTTAATGTGATCATAAAATATCCATGATTCCCTTTAACCTGCTTCCCCCAACCCCCTAAAATATCCATGATTATGTACGCTTTGACCTGTTTGACATCATTTTATTCTATCTTGCAATGTATTTTATTTATGGGTTTAAACTGGCCCAGTTACATTTTGTTCAGGTATAGTGGTGTGATTACCCACAATTGTATTTAATTCTTATTATTTTAATTGTATACTTTATGCCTATATCGATGTGACAGTATAGGCTGACCTGAAATGGGGAGAGAGATGGGGGTGACATGCAGAAAAGGTCGTCGGGCCTGGCAGTGTGCCGCGGGTTCGACTCCCGATCCCGACGGCCTTTACTGCATGTCTTCCCCCAATATCTCCCTGTCAGCCTACTGTCTGTCCCTCCATAAAAAAATTAAAAAAAATAAAGGTGAAAGCCACATTTAGAAAAAAAGAAAAAAAAAGGTCGTCGGGATCGGGATTCGAACCCGCGACATTCACGCATCAGCAGCCTAGGTGTTTTGGTGTTAGCATTATGTTATGCTTTAGCTATTGAAAAATAGCAGATCTACAAGCTCATAGCGCGCCACCGAGTGACGCGCTACGAGCTTGTAGGTCTGCTATTTTTGAAAAATCGAAGAACGACTGACATAGAAACATAGCTTTTTCAGAAAACTGTCAGGATGTAGAAGACATTTTTAGAATCTGATCTCAGGTCAGAATGGGTTAAAGATTGCTTGCTTGCTTGATTGATTGATTCTTTATTTACAAAAGTGCATATATTTGATGAGATATAAAGCAGACCAAAGAAGGGAAACATTAACAGACTTCCTCCCCCCTCGCTGGAAACGCACGATTACGATATCGAGATAAATCAGACCGCACGATTACGATATCGAGGAGGCCAAACACACCAACCTTCTGTTTGAAGAGGAATGAACATACCGTTACGTGTGTGTGTGTGTGTGTGTGTGTGTGTGTGTGTGTGTGTGTGTGTGTGTGTGTGTGTGTGTGTGTGTGTGTGTGGTGTGTGTGTGTGTGTGTGGCGCGTGCATGCACGTGTGTGAGAGTGATGGGCTGTGCGTGTGTGCGACGTGCGTGTCACACACGCACAATTTCTTAAAGGAATCATTCCCTTCTTTCCTTCACGCCCTTTCTCTAGCCTACAGGGATTAGGGTCTAATGACAGCAGTTAATTATATTAAGAGTAATTTTCAAAAACAGTTCATGAACTGCAAATTATACTTAAAATCACTCCTTAATGCTCTTAACTGTAATTAAATGTCCTAATATCTTAAGGAGACGAACGTGGGGGGGCAGGACTAATGGGTTAAGGTACTGAACGTGGGGGGACAGGACTAATGGGTTAAGGTACTGAACGTGGGGGGACAGGACTAATGGGTTAAGGTACTGCACTTTTTGTGTTTTTAGGGAGGTTTAATGGTTAATGATCCGTGGGAGAAATAATTGACGTCGGTAACACTTGTGTTATTCTTTTTTTTTTTGTTATGTTTTTTTGTGGCTTTCGCCTTTTTTTAAATATTTTTATGGAGGGACAGACAGTAGGCTGACAGGAAATGGGGAGAGAGATGGGGGGGAGACCTGCAGTAAAGGCCGTCGGGATCGGGAGTCGAACCCGCGGCACACTGCCAGACTGGATTACCAGCCAAGGTGCCTGGACCGCTGAGCCATGGCCCAGGCCACTCTTGCTATTCTTATGATATTTCATAAACGCCGTCCAGTGTTTGCTAACGGCTCATGGGTCCAATGTTTCGCTTGGCCTGACATGTTTTCACCACCGCCAATTGCTTGCAAAAGTCTTAAAGATGGAGTGCCGCGATTGTTTTCCACCCTAAAACATGATCATCAGGTCTTATTGTTATATAAGGAGGTATCATTTTTTCAAAAAGGTGTACAGTATTTGTTAAAATGTTGTTTTTATGGTGATGGGTGGTGATCCACCTGAACTGAAGCCTCACCCACAGCTGTAGTTGTATGATAAAAGGGGAGGGGTTAGGGGAGGGGCTGATAGTGTGATGTCACTATATTACTGTTTAGTTCATTGGCCTGTTTGACTGTCAAGGGTTCAGCCTCCAGGAAGAAACCCTAAATACAAAGTTAATACACCATTGCACATAAAAACGACTCCAGGGTGTCTAATGAAGTACTGTCACCTCATAAACACATGAACAACTGGAAAAATACAAAAATCCATTGTGTAGATATTCTTAACACCCTGAATGCCCAGCGTCATTTGGAACCATTAAATCAATGCGATTTGCAGCTTCATAGCCCATTTCAAGGTTGCACGTCGCCATCTTGGAAGGTGCTAGGTATAATCATAGACATACAGTCCAGTTTTGTTGGTCTGTTCCTCGCTGACATCTATAGGTACCTTTCAAAACCTTTCAGGCGAAAGGTACCTCTGGAAGCCACACCTCTGATACTGTATATAAAGGCTAGATGGCTCAAGATGACCTCTAGTCGCAATTATTAATAACCCGAGGCCCGGCCCAGCCCAGCCCAACTAAACGAATTAGCATACATTTTAGGCCCGACCCGGCCCGAAAAAGTCAGGCCGTTCCGGGCAGAATTTGAGAACTCTCTCCTGCCACTGCAGGAGCCCCCACTGGGAGGACATAGAGCTATGGATTTGAACCCACAGCCTTCGTGGTGGTGCATGGGCAGCCTATTGTTTTTTTTCTTGTCCTCCTACTGTTTTTTAAATGTTCTCATTTTTTTTGTACTTTTTCCCTGGCAACGTGGCCTCTACCTTGGACACGAGCAGCTGTTCTGCACTGTAGCGTCCTCTAATCCCCAGTGTGTTTGCTGCACGCTGGATCTGGGCAAGGGGGGGGAGGGAGGGAGGGAGGGAGGGAGAGAGACAGAGAGAGAGAGAGAGATGTGCATTTGTCTGCCCGGTAATTAGGTGTATTTCCTTTTTGGAAGGAGTTTTACTTATTTATTCATTATTTAATGATTTGGGTTTAACCCATTTTGGGCGGGAACCCCTTTTGGTGTTAGCATTATGTTATGCTTTAGCTATTGAAAAATAGCAGATCTACAAGCTCATAGCGCGCCACCGAGTGGCGCGCTACGAGCTTGTAGGTCTGCTATTTTTGAAAAAATCGTTAAAATGTGGCACAAGTCATTGAATATATATTTCAGAGCGAACATTTTTAACTAAAATATTGGCTTCTGGGAGGTCCCTGGAACTAAATATTTTGAGATGGGGGTCCGTGGCCCAA
>NW_027637037.1:0-34763 GCF_951216825.1 Electrona antarctica | reverse complement strand
GAGGATTTAAAAAAAAGGTGAAAATCACGCAAAAGCGAAAGGCTATAGTCCATGGTGTCGGAGGGCATACTATAGTATGTCGTTTTTCACGATTTCGGAGGATTTAAAAAAAAAGGTGAAAATCACGCAAAAGCGAAAGGCTATAGTCCATGGTGTCGGAGGGCATACTATAGTATGTCGTTTTTCACGATTTCGGAGGATTTAAAAAAAAGGTGAAAATCACGCAAAAGCGAAAGGCTATAGTCCATGGTGTCGGAGGGCATACTATAGTATGTCGTTTTTCACGATTTCGGAGGATTTAAAAAAAAGGTGAAAATCACGCAAAAGCGAAAGGCTATAGTCCATGGTGTCGGAGGGCATACTATAGTATGTCGTTTTTCACGATTTCGGAGGATTTAAAAAAAAGGTGAAAATCACGCAAAAGCGAAAGGCTATAGTCCATGGTGTCGGAGGGCATACTATAGTATGTCGTTTTTCACGATTTCGGAGGATTTAAAAAAAAGGTGAAAATCACGCAAAAGCGAAAGGCTATAGTCCATGGTGTCGGAGGGCATACTATAGTATGTCGTTTTTCACGATTTCGGAGGATTTAAAAAAAAGGTGAAAATCACGCAAAAGCGAAAGGCTATAGTCCATGGTGTCGGAGGGCATACTATAGTATGTCGTTTTTCACGATTTCGGAGGATTTAAAAAAAAGGTGAAAATCACGCAAAAGCGAAAGGCTATAGTCCATGGTGTCGGAGGGCATACTATAGTATGTCGTTTTTCACGATTTCGGAGGATTTAAAAAAAAGGTGAAAATCACGCAAAAGCGAAAGGCTATAGTCCATGGTGTCGGAGGGCATACTATAGTATGTCGTTTTTCACGATTTCGGAGGATTTAAAAAAAAAGGTGAAAATCACGCAAAAGCGAAAGGCTATAGTCCATGGTGTCGGAGGGCATACTATAGTATGTCGTTTTTCACGATTTCGGAGGATTTAAAAAAAAGGTGAAAATCACGCAAAAGCGAAAGGCTATAGTCCATGGTGTCGGAGGGCATACTATAGTATGTCGTTTTTCACGATTTCGGAGGATTTAAAAAAAAGGTGAAAATCACGCAAAAGCGAAAGGCTATAGTCCATGGTGTCGGAGGGCATACTATAGTATGTCGTTTTTCACGATTTCGGAGGATTTAAAAAAAAGGTGAAAATCACGCAAAAGCGAAAGGCTATAGTCCATGGTGTCGGAGGGCATACTATAGTATGTCGTTTTTCACGATTTCGGAGGATTTAAAAAAAAGGTGAAATCACGCAAAAGCGAAAGGCTATAGTCCATGGTGTCGGAGGGCATACTATAGTATGTCGTTTTTCACGATTTCGGAGGATTTAAAAAAAAAGGTGAAAATCACGCAAAAGCGAAAGGCTATAGTCCATGGTGTCGGAGGGCATACTATAGTATGTCGTTTTTCACGATTTCGGAGGATTTAAAAAAAAGGTGAAAATCACGCAAAAGCGAAAGGCTATAGTCCATGGTGTCGGAGGGCATACTATAGTATGTCGTTTTTCACGATTTCGGAGGATTTAAAAAAAAGGTGAAAATCACGCAAAAGCGAAAGGCTATAGTCCATGGTGTCGGAGGGCATACTATAGTATGTCGTTTTTCACGATTTCGGAGGATTTAAAAAAAAGGTGAAAATCACGCAAAAGCGAAAGGCTATAGTCCATGGTGTCGGAGGGCATACTATAGTATGTCGTTTTTCACGATTTCGGAGGATTTAAAAAAAAGGTGAAAATCACGCAAAAGCGAAAGGCTATAGTCCATGGTGTCGGAGGGCATACTATAGTATGTCGTTTTTCACGATTTCGGAGGATTTAAAAAAAAGGTGAAAATCACGCAAAAGCGAAAGGCTATAGTCCATGGTGTCGGAGGGCATACTATAGTATGTCGTTTTTCACGATTTCGGAGGATTTAAAAAAAAGGTGAAAATCACGCAAAAGCGAAAGGCTATAGTCCATGGTGTCGGAGGGCATACTATAGTATGTCGTTTTTCACGATTTCGGAGGATTTAAAAAAAAGGTGAAAATCACGCAAAAGCGAAAGGCTATAGTCCATGGTGTCGGAGGGCATACTATAGTATGTCGTTTTTCACGATTTCGGAGGATTTAAAAAAAAAGGTGAAAATCACGCAAAAGCGAAAGGCTATAGTCCATGGTGTCGGAGGGCATACTATAGTATGTCGTTTTTCACGATTTCGGAGGATTTAAAAAAAAGGTGAAAATCACGCAAAAGCGAAAGGCTATAGTCCATGGTGTCGGAGGGCATACTATAGTATGTCGTTTTTCACGATTTCGGAGGATTTAAAAAAAAGGTGAAAATCACGCAAAAGCGAAAGGCTATAGTCCATGGTGTCGGAGGGCATACTATAGTATGTCGTTTTTCACGATTTCGGAGGATTTAAAAAAAAGGTGAAAATCACGCAAAAGCGAAAGGCTATAGTCCATGGTGTCGGAGGGCATACTATAGTATGTCGTTTTTCACGATTTCGGAGGATTTAAAAAAAAGGTGAAAATCACGCAAAAGCGAAAGGCTATAGTCCATGGTGTCGGAGGGCATACTATAGTATGTCGTTTTTCACGATTTCGGAGGATTTAAAAAAAAAGGTGAAAATCACGCAAAAGCGAAAGGCTATAGTCCATGGTGTCGGAGGGCATACTATAGTATGTCGTTTTTCACGATTTCGGAGGATTTAAAAAAAAGGTGAAAATCACGCAAAAGCGAAAGGCTATAGTCCATGGTGTCGGAGGGCATACTATAGTATGTCGTTTTTCACGATTTCGGAGGATTTAAAAAAAAGGTGAAAATCACGCAAAAGCGAAAGGCTATAGTCCATGGTGTCGGAGGGCATACTATAGTATGTCGTTTTTCACGATTTCGGAGGATTTAAAAAAAAAGGTGAAAATCACGCAAAAGCGAAAGGCTATAGTCCATGGTGTCGGAGGGCATACTATAGTATGTCGTTTTTCACGATTTCGGAGGATTTAAAAAAAAGGTGAAAATCACGCAAAAGCGAAAGGCTATAGTCCATGGTGTCGGAGGGCATACTATAGTATGTCGTTTTTCACGATTTCGGAGGATTTAAAAAAAAGGTGAAAATCACGCAAAAGCGAAAGGCTATAGTCCATGGTGTCGGAGGGCATACTATAGTATGTCGTTTTTCACGATTTCGGAGGATTTAAAAAAAAAGGTGAAAATCACGCAAAAGCGAAAGGCTATAGTCCATGGTGTCGGAGGGCATACTATAGTATGTCGTTTTTCACGATTTCGGAGGATTTAAAAAAAAGGTGAAAATCACGCAAAAGCGAAAGGCTATAGTCCATGGTGTCGGAGGGCATACTATAGTATGTCGTTTTTCACGATTTCGGAGGATTTAAAAAAAAAGGTGAAAATCACGCAAAAGCGAAAGGCTATAGTCCATGGTGTCGGAGGGCATACTATAGTATGTCGTTTTTCACGATTTCGGAGGATTTAAAAAAAAGGTGAAAATCACGCAAAAGCGAAAGGCTATAGTCCATGGTGTCGGAGGGCATACTATAGTATGTCGTTTTTCACGATTTCGGAGGATTTAAAAAAAAGGTGAAAATCACGCAAAAGCGAAAGGCTATAGTCCATGGTGTCGGAGGGCATACTATAGTATGTCGTTTTTCACGATTTCGGAGGATTTAAAAAAAAGGTGAAAATCACGCAAAAGCGAAAGGCTATAGTCCATGGTGTCGGAGGGCATACTATAGTATGTCGTTTTTCACGATTTCGGAGGATTTAAAAAAAAGGTGAAAATCACGCAAAAGCGAAAGGCTATAGTCCATGGTGTCGGAGGGCATACTATAGTATGTCGTTTTTCACGATTTCGGAGGATTTAAAAAAAAGGTGAAAATCACGCAAAAGCGAAAGGCTATAGTCCATGGTGTCGGAGGGCATACTATAGTATGTCGTTTTTCACGATTTCGGAGGATTTAAAAAAAAGGTGAAAATCACGCAAAAGCGAAAGGCTATAGTCCATGGTGTCGGAGGGCATACTATAGTATGTCGTTTTTCACGATTTCGGAGGATTTAAAAAAAAGGTGAAAATCACGCAAAAGCGAAAGGCTATAGTCCATGGTGTCGGAGGGCATACTATAGTATGTCGTTTTTCACGATTTCGGAGGATTTAAAAAAAAGGTGAAAATCACGCAAAAGCGAAAGGCTATAGTCCATGGTGTCGGAGGGCATACTATAGTATGTCGTTTTTGACGATTTCGGAGGATTTAAAAAAAAGGTGAAAATCACGCAAAAGCGAAAGGCTATAGTCCATGGTGTCGGAGGGCATACTATAGTATGTCGTTTTTCCCGATTTCGGAGGATTTAAAAAAAAGGTGAAAATCACGCAAAAGCGAAAGGCTATAGTCCATGGTGTCGGAGGGCATACTATAGTATGTCGTTTTTGACGATTTCGGAGGATTTAAAAAAAAGGTGAAAATCACGCAAAAGCGAAAGGCTATAGTCCATGGTGTCGGAGGGCATACTATAGTATGTCGTTTTTCCCGATTTCGGAGGATTTAAAAAAAAGGTGAAAATCACGCAAAAGCGAAAGGCTATAGTCCATGGTGTCGGAGGGCATACTATAGTATGTCGTTTTTCACGATTTCGGAGGATTTAAAAAAAAGGTGAAAATCACGCAAAAGCGAAAGGCTATAGTCCATGGTGTCGGAGGGCATACTATAGTATGTCGTTTTTCACGATTTCGGAGGATTTAAAAAAAAGGTGAAAATCACGCAAAAGCGAAAGGCTATAGTCCATGGTGTCGGAGGGCATACTATAGTATGTCGTTTTTCACGATTTCGGAGGATTTAAAAAAAAGGTGAAAATCACGCAAAAGCGAAAGGCTATAGTCCATGGTGTCGGAGGGCATACTATAGTATGTCGTTTTTCACGATTTCGGAGGATTTAAAAAAAAGGTGAAAATCACGCAAAAGCGAAAGGCTATAGTCCATGGTGTCGGAGGGCATACTATAGTATGTCGTTTTTCACGATTTCGGAGGATTTAAAAAAAAAGGTGAAAATCACGCAAAAGCGAAAGGCTATAGTCCATGGTGTCGGAGGGCATACTATAGTATGTCGTTTTTCCCGATTTCGGAGGATTTAAAAAAAAGGTGAAAATCACGCAAAAGCGAAAGGCTATAGTCCATGGTGTCGGAGGGCATACTATAGTATGTCGTTTTTCACGATTTCGGAGGATTTAAAAAAAAGGTGAAAATCACGCAAAAGCGAAAGGCTATAGTCCATGGTGTCGGAGGGCATACTATAGTATGTCGTTTTTCCCGATTTCGGAGGATTTAAAAAAAAGGTGAAAATCACGCAAAAGCGAAAGGCTATAGTCCATGGTGTCGGAGGGCATACTATAGTATGTCGTTTTTCACGATTTCGGAGGATTTAAAAAAAAGGTGAAAATCACGCAAAAGCGAAAGGCTATAGTCCATGGTGTCGGAGGGCATACTATAGTATGTCGTTTTTCACGATTTCGGAGGATTTAAAAAAAAGGTGAAAATCACGCAAAAGCGAAAGGCTATAGTCCATGGTGTCGGAGGGCATACTATAGTATGTCGTTTTTCACGATTTCGGAGGATTTAAAAAAAAGGTGAAAATCACGCAAAAGCGAAAGGCTATAGTCCATGGTGTCGGAGGGCATACTATAGTATGTCGTTTTTCACGATTTCGGAGGATTTAAAAAAAAGGTGAAAATCACGCAAAAGCGAAAGGCTATAGTCCATGGTGTCGGAGGGCATACTATAGTATGTCGTTTTTCACGATTTCGGAGGATTTAAAAAAAAAGGTGAAAATCACGCAAAAGCGAAAGGCTATAGTCCATGGTGTCGGAGGGCATACTATAGTATGTCGTTTTTCACGATTTCGGAGGATTTAAAAAAAAGGTGAAAATCACGCAAAAGCGAAAGGCTATAGTCCATGGTGTCGGAGGGCATACTATAGTATGTCGTTTTTCACGATTTCGGAGGATTTAAAAAAAAAGGTGAAAATCACGCAAAAGCGAAAGGCTATAGTCCATGGTGTCGGAGGGCATACTATAGTATGTCGTTTTTCCCGATTTCGGAGGATTTAAAAAAAAGGTGAAAATCACGCAAAAGCGAAAGGCTATAGTCCATGGTGTCGGAGGGCATACTATAGTATGTCGTTTTTCACGATTTCGGAGGATTTAAAAAAAAAGGTGAAAATCACGCAAAAGCGAAAGGCTATAGTCCATGGTGTCGGAGGGCATACTATAGTATGTCGTTTTTCACGATTTCGGAGGATTTAAAAAAAAGGTGAAAATCACGCAAAAGCGAAAGGCTATAGTCCATGGTGTCGGAGGGCATACTATAGTATGTCGTTTTTCACGATTTCGGAGGATTTAAAAAAAAGGTGAAAATCACGCAAAAGCGAAAGGCTATAGTCCATGGTGTCGGAGGGCATACTATAGTATGTCGTTTTTCACGATTTCGGAGGATTTAAAAAAAAGGTGAAAATCACGCAAAAGCGAAAGGCTATAGTCCATGGTGTCGGAGGGCATACTATAGTATGTCGTTTTTCACGATTTCGGAGGATTTAAAAAAAAGGTGAAAATCACGCAAAAGCGAAAGGCTATAGTCCATGGTGTCGGAGGGCATACTATAGTATGTCGTTTTTCACGATTTCGGAGGATTTAAAAAAAAGGTGAAAATCACGCAAAAGCGAAAGGCTATAGTCCATGGTGTCGGAGGGCATACTATAGTATGTCGTTTTTCCGATTTCGGAGGATTTAAAAAAAAGGTGAAAATCACGCAAAAGCGAAAGGCTATAGTCCATGGTGTCGGAGGGCATACTATAGTATGTCGTTTTCACGATTTCGGAGGATTTAAAAAAAAGGTGAAAATCACGCAAAAGCGAAAGGCTATAGTCCATGGTGTCGGAGGGCATACTATAGTATGTCGTTTTTCACGATTTCGGAGGATTTAAAAAAAAGGTGAAAATCACGCAAAAGCGAAAGGCTATAGTCCATGGTGTCGGAGGGCATACTATAGTATGTCGTTTTTCACGATTTCGGAGGATTTAAAAAAAAGGTGAAAATCACGCAAAAGCGAAAGGCTATAGTCCATGGTGTCGGAGGGCATACTATAGTATGTCGTTTTTCACGATTTCGGAGGATTTAAAAAAAGGTGAAAATCACGCAAAAGCGAAAGGCTATAGTCCATGGTGTCGGAGGGCATACTATAGTATGTCGTTTTTCACGATTTCGGAGGATTTAAAAAAAAGGTGAAAATCACGCAAAAGCGAAAGGCTATAGTCCATGGTGTCGGAGGGCATACTATAGTATGTCGTTTTTCACGATTTCGGAGGATTTAAAAAAAAGGTGAAAATCACGCAAAAGCGAAAGGCTATAGTCCATGGTGTCGGAGGGCATACTATAGTATGTCGTTTTTCACGATTTCGGAGGATTTAAAAAAAAGGTGAAAATCACGCAAAAGCGAAAGGCTATAGTCCATGGTGTCGGAGGGCATACTATAGTATGTCGTTTTTCACGATTTCGGAGGATTTAAAAAAAAGGTGAAAATCACGCAAAAGCGAAAGGCTATAGTCCATGGTGTCGGAGGGCATACTATAGTATGTCGTTTTTCACGATTTCGGAGGATTTAAAAAAAAGGTGAAAATCACGCAAAAGCGAAAGGCTATAGTCCATGGTGTCGGAGGGCATACTATAGTATGTCGTTTTTCACGATTTCGGAGGATTTAAAAAAAAGGTGAAAATCACGCAAAAGCGAAAGGCTATAGTCCATGGTGTCGGAGGGCATACTATAGTATGTCGTTTTTCACGATTTCGGAGGATTTAAAAAAAAAGGTGAAAATCACGCAAAAGCGAAAGGCTATAGTCCATGGTGTCGGAGGGCATACTATAGTATGTCGTTTTTCACGATTTCGGAGGATTTAAAAAAAAGGTGAAAATCACGCAAAAGCGAAAGGCTATAGTCCATGGTGTCGGAGGGCATACTATAGTATGTCGTTTTTCACGATTTCGGAGGATTTAAAAAAAAGGTGAAAATCACGCAAAAGCGAAAGGCTATAGTCCATGGTGTCGGAGGGCATACTATAGTATGTCGTTTTTCACGATTTCGGAGGATTTAAAAAAAAGGTGAAAATCACGCAAAAGCGAAAGGCTATAGTCCATGGTGTCGGAGGGCATACTATAGTATGTCGTTTTTCCCGATTTCGGAGGATTTAAAAAAAAGGTGAAAATCACGCAAAAGCGAAAGGCTATAGTCCATGGTGTCGGAGGGCATACTATAGTATGTCGTTTTTCACGATTTCGGAGGATTTAAAAAAAAAGGTGAAAATCACGCAAAAGCGAAAGGCTATAGTCCATGGTGTCGGAGGGCATACTATAGTATGTCGTTTTTCACGATTTCGGAGGATTTAAAAAAAAGGTGAAAATCACGCAAAAGCGAAAGGCTATAGTCCATGGTGTCGGAGGGCATACTATAGTATGTCGTTTTTCACGATTTCGGAGGATTTAAAAAAAAGGTGAAAATCACGCAAAAGCGAAAGGCTATAGTCCATGGTGTCGGAGGGCATACTATAGTATGTCGTTTTTCACGATTTCGGAGGATTTAAAAAAAAGGTGAAAATCACGCAAAAGCGAAAGGCTATAGTCCATGGTGTCGGAGGGCATACTATAGTATGTCGTTTTTCACGATTTCGGAGGATTTAAAAAAAAGGTGAAAATCACGCAAAAGCGAAAGGCTATAGTCCATGGTGTCGGAGGGCATACTATAGTATGTCGTTTTTCACGATTTCGGAGGATTTAAAAAAAAGGTGAAAATCACGCAAAAGCGAAAGGCTATAGTCCATGGTGTCGGAGGGCATACTATAGTATGTCGTTTTTCACGATTTCGGAGGATTTAAAAAAAAAGGTGAAAATCACGCAAAAGCGAAAGGCTATAGTCCATGGTGTCGGAGGGCATACTATAGTATGTCGTTTTTCACGATTTCGGAGGATTTAAAAAAAAAGGTGAAAATCACGCAAAAGCGAAAGGCTATAGTCCATGGTGTCGGAGGGCATACTATAGTATGTCGTTTTTCACGATTTCGGAGGATTTAAAAAAAAAGGTGAAAATCACGCAAAAGCGAAAGGCTATAGTCCATGGTGTCGGAGGGCATACTATAGTATGTCGTTTTTCACGATTTCGGAGGATTTAAAAAAAAAGGTGAAAATCACGCAAAAGCGAAAGGCTATAGTCCATGGTGTCGGAGGGCATACTATAGTATGTCGTTTTTCACGATTTCGGAGGATTTAAAAAAAAGGTGAAAATCACGCAAAAGCGAAAGGCTATAGTCCATGGTGTCGGAGGGCATACTATAGTATGTCGTTTTTCACGATTTCGGAGGATTTAAAAAAAAGGTGAAAATCACGCAAAAGCGAAAGGCTATAGTCCATGGTGTCGGAGGGCATACTATAGTATGTCGTTTTTCACGATTTCGGAGGATTTAAAAAAAAGGTGAAAATCACGCAAAAGCGAAAGGCTATAGTCCATGGTGTCGGAGGGCATACTATAGTATGTCGTTTTTCACGATTTCGGAGGATTTAAAAAAAAGGTGAAAATCACGCAAAAGCGAAAGGCTATAGTCCATGGTGTCGGAGGGCATACTATAGTATGTCGTTTTTCACGATTTCGGAGGATTTAAAAAAAAAGGTGAAAATCACGCAAAAGCGAAAGGCTATAGTCCATGGTGTCGGAGGGCATACTATAGTATGTCGTTTTTCACGATTTCGGAGGATTTAAAAAAAAAGGTGAAAATCACGCAAAAGCGAAAGGCTATAGTCCATGGTGTCGGAGGGCATACTATAGTATGTCGTTTTTCACGATTTCGGAGGATTTAAAAAAAAGGTGAAAATCACGCAAAAGCGAAAGGCTATAGTCCATGGTGTCGGAGGGCATACTATAGTATGTCGTTTTTCACGATTTCGGAGGATTTAAAAAAAAGGTGAAAATCACGCAAAAGCGAAAGGCTATAGTCCATGGTGTCGGAGGGCATACTATAGTATGTCGTTTTTCACGATTTCGGAGGATTTAAAAAAAAGGTGAAAATCACGCAAAAGCGAAAGGCTATAGTCCATGGTGTCGGAGGGCATACTATAGTATGTCGTTTTTCACGATTCGAGGATTTAAAAAAAGGTGAAAATCACGCAAAAGCGAAAGGCTATAGTCCATGGTGTCGGAGGGCATACTATAGTATGTCGTTTTTCACGATTTCGGAGGATTTAAAAAAAAGGTGAAAATCACGCAAAAGCGAAAGGCTATAGTCCATGGTGTCGGAGGGCATACTATAGTATGTCGTTTTTCACGATTTCGGAGGATTTAAAAAAAAGGTGAAAATCACGCAAAAGCGAAAGGCTATAGTCCATGGTGTCGGAGGGCATACTATAGTATGTCGTTTTTCACGATTTCGGAGGATTTAAAAAAAAGGTGAAAATCACGCAAAAGCGAAAGGCTATAGTCCATGGTGTCGGAGGGCATACTATAGTATGTCGTTTTTCACGATTTCGGAGGATTTAAAAAAAAGGTGAAAATCACGCAAAAGCGAAAGGCTATAGTCCATGGTGTCGTAGGGCATACTATAGTATGTCGTTTTTCACGATTTCGGAGGATTTAAAAAAAAAGGTGAAAATCACGCAAAAGCGAAAGGCTATAGTCCATGGTGTCGGAGGGCATACTATAGTATGTCGTTTTTCACGATTTCGGAGGATTTAAAAAGAAAGGTGAAAATCACGCAAAAGCGAAAGGCTATAGTCCATGGTGTCGGAGGGCATACTATAGTATGTCGTTTTTCACGATTTCAGAGGATTTAAAAAAAAGGTGAAAATCACGCAAAAGCGAAAGGCTATAGTCCATGGTGTCGGAGGGCATACTATAGTATGTTGTTTTTCACGATTTCGGAGGATTTAAAAAAAAAGGTGAAAATCACGCAAAAGCTAAAGGCTATAGTCCATGGTGTCGGAGGGCATACTATAGTATGTCGTTTTTCACGATTTCGGAGGATTAAAACAAAAAGAAGAAAATCACGCAAAAGCGAAAGGCTATAGTCCATGGTGTCGGAGGGCATACTATAGTATGTCGTTTTTCACGATTTCGGAGGATTTAAAAAAAAAAGGTGAAAATCACGCAAAAGCGAAAGGCTATAGTCCATGGTGTCGGAGGGCATACTATAGTATGTCGTTTTTCACGATTTCGGAGGATTTAAAAAAAAAGGTGAAAATCACGCAAAAGCGAAAGGCTATAGTCCATGGTGTCGGAGGGCATACTATAGTATGTCGTTTTTCCCGATTTCGGAGGATTTAAAAAAAAAGGTGAAAATCACGCAAAAGCGAAAGGCTATAGTCCATGGTGTCGGAGGGCATACTATAGTATGTCGTTTTTCACGATTTCGGAGGATTTAAAAAAAAAGGTGAAAATCACGCAAAAGCGAAAGGCTATAGTCCATGGTGTCGGAGGGCATACGATAGTATGTCGTTTTTCACGATTTCGGAGGATTTAAAAAAAAGGTGAAAATCACGCAAAAGCGAAAGGCTATAGTCCATGGTGTCGGAGGGCATACTATAGTATGTCGTTTTTCACGATTTCGAAGGATTTAAAAAAAAGGTGAAAATCACGCAAAAGCGAAAGGCTATAGTCCATGGTGTCGGAGGGCATACTATAGTATGTCGTTTTTCACGATTTCGGAGGATTTAAAAAAAAAGGTGAAAATCACGCAAAAGCGAAAGGCTATAGTCCATGGTGTCGGAGGGCATACTATAGTATGTCGTTTTTTCGAAGGATTTTAAAAAAAGGTGAAAATCACGCAAAAGCGAAAGGCTATAGTCCATGGTGTCGGAGGGCATACTATAGTATGTCGTTTTTCACGATTTCGGAGGATTTAAAAAAAAGGTGAAAATCACGCAAAAGCGAAAGGCTATAGTCCATGGTGTCGGAGGGCATACTATAGTATGTCGTTTTTCACGATTTCGGAGGATTTAAAAAAAAAGGTGAAAATCACGCAAAAGCGAAAGGCTATAGTCCATGGTGTCGGAGGGCATACTATAGTATGTCGTTTTTCACGATTTCGGAGGATTTTTAAAAAAGGTGAAAATCACGCAAAAGCGAAAGGCTATAGTCCATGGTGTCGGGGGGCATACTATAGTATGTCGTTTTTCACGATTTCGGAGGATTTAAAAAAAAGGTGAAAATCACGCAAAAGCGAAAGGCTATATTCCATGGTGTCGGAGGGCATACTATAGTATGTCATTTTTCACGATTTCGGAGGATTTAAAAAAAAGGTGAAAATCACGCAAAAGCGAAAGGCTATAGTCCATGGTATCGGAGGGCATACTATAGTATGTCGTTTTTCACGATTTCGGATGATTTAAAAAAAAGGTGAAAATCACGCAAAAGCGAAAGGCTATAGTCCATGGTGTCGGAGGGCATACTATAGTATGTCGTTTTTCCCGATTTCGGAGGATTAAAAAAAAAGGTGAAAATCACGCAAAAGCGAAAGGCTATAGTCCATGGTGTCGGAGGGCATACTATAGTATGTCGTTTTTCACGATTTCGGAGGATTTAAAAAAAAGGTGAAAATCACGCAAAAGCGAAAGGCTATAGTCCATGGTGTCGGAGGGCATACTATAGTATGTCGTTTTTCACGATTTCGGAGGATTTAAAAAAAAGGTGAAAATCACTCAAAAGCGAAAGGCTATAGTCCAAGGTGTCGGAGGGCATACTATAGTATGTCGTTTTTCACGATTTCGGAGGATTTAAAAAAAAGGTGAAAATCACGCAAAAGCGAAAGGCTATAGTCCATGGTATCGGAGGGCATACTATAGTATGTCGTTTTTCCCGATTTCGGAGGATTTAAAAAAAAGGTGAAAATCACGCAAAAGCGAAAGGCTATAGTCCATGGTGTCGGAGGGCATACTATAGTATGTCGTTTTTCACGATTTCGGAGGATTTTTTAAAAAAAAGGTGAAAATCACGCAAAAGCGAAAGGCTATAGTCCATGGTGTCGGAGGGCATACTATAGTATGTCGTTTTTCACGATTTCGGAGGATTAAAAAAAAAAGACGAAAATCACGCAAAAGCAAAAGGCTATAGTCCATGGTGTCGGAGGGCATACTATAGTATGTCGTTTTTCACGATTTCAGAGGATTTAAAAAAAAAAGGTGAAAATCACGGAAAAGCGAAAGGCTATAGTCCATGGTGTCGGAGGGCATACTATAGTATGTCGTTTTTCACGATTTCGGAGGATTTAAAAAAAAAAGGTGAAAATCACGCAAAAGCGAAAGGCTATAGTCCATGGTGTCGTAGGGCATACTATAGTATGTCGTTTTTCACGATTTCGGAGGATTTAAAAAAAAAGGTGAAAATCACGCAAAAGCGAAAGGCTATAGTCCATGGTGTCGGAGGGCATACTATAGTATGTCGTTTTTCACGATTTCGGAGGATTTAAAAAAAAGGTGAAAATCACGCAAAAGCGAAAGGCTATAGTCCATGGTGTCGTAGGGCATACTATAGTATGTCGTTTTTCACGATTTCGGAGGATTTAAAAAAAAGGTGAAAATCACGCAAAAGCGAAAGGCTATAGTCCATGGTGTCGTAGGGCATACTATAGTATGTCGTTTTTCACGATTTCGGAGGATTTAAAAAAAAGGTGAAAATCACGCAAAAGCGAAAGGCTATAGTCCATGGTGTCGTAGGGCATACTATAGTATGTCGTTTTTCACGATTTCGGAGGATTTAAAAAAAAAGGTGAAAATCACGCAAAAGCGAAAGGCTATAGTCCATGGTGTCGGAGGGCATACTATAGTATGTCGTTTTTCACGATTTCGGAGGATTTAAAAAAAAAGGTGAAAATCACGCAAAAGCGAAAGGCTATAGTCCATGGTGTCGTAGGGCATACTATAGTATGTCGTTTTTCACGATTTCGGAGGATTTAAAAAAAAAGGTGAAAATCACGCAAAAGCGAAAGGCTATAGTCCATGGTGTCGGAGGGCATACTATAGTATGTCGTTTTTCACGATTTCGGAGGATTTAAAAAGAAAGGTGAAAATCACGCAAAAGCGAAAGGCTATAGTCCATGGTGTCGGAGGGCATACTATAGTATGTCGTTTTTCACGATTTCAGAGGATTTAAAAAAAAGGTGAAAATCACGCAAAAGCGAAAGGCTATAGTCCATGGTGTCGGAGGGCATACTATAGTATGTTGTTTTTCACGATTTCGGAGGATTTAAAAAAAAAGGTGAAAATCACGCAAAAGCTAAAGGCTATAGTCCATGGTGTCGGAGGGCATACTATAGTATGTCGTTTTTCACGATTTCGGAGGATTTTTTAAAAAAAAGGTGAAAATCACGCAAAAGCGAAAGGCTATAGTCCATGGTGTCGGAGGGCATACTATAGTATGTCGTTTTTCACGATTTCGGAGGATTAAAACAAAAAGAAGAAAATCACGCAAAAGCGAAAGGCTATAGTCCATGGTGTCGGAGGGCATACTATAGTATGTCGTTTTTCACGATTTCGGAGGATTTAAAAAAAAAGTGAAAATCACGCAAAAGCGAAAGGCTATAGTCCATGGTGTCGGAGGGCATACTATAGTATGTCGTTTTTCACGATTTCGGAGGATTTAAAAAAAAGGTGAAAATCACGCAAAAGCGAAAGGCTATAGTCCCATGAGTAGTCTATATATGGGGCTGTACCTTACACATTTTTGCCACTGGGGGCGCTAGTGAGTAATTTATGTTAATTTATGTTAATTTATTCATACATTCCATACATTCCATACATTCCATAACTCATAAACCCATAACTCATAAAATCATAAATATAATTAGCATAATAATAATTATAAAATTCCACGCAGTCCCTAAATTCCATGCATACCTTAATGTTTATGTATGTGATGTATTGCCATGCTTTTTGTTATTGCTTATTATAAATCGCTCTGGATTAAGCACTTAAGTGTTTTATATCATTAAATGTTTAAATCTCCCATCTCTCTCTCTCTCTCTGTCCCCTGCCTGCGTGTTTTCAGGAAGGGGGGTGTCCCTCAGACAGACAGACATGCCGGCTCTGTGAATAGAACAATAGAAAGTTTAGATGAACCTCTGGGGGAGTGGGGGTGGGGGATCCCTTATCTTTTAGAAGTGCCAGGTGGCAGTTGTAACCGGGGGGTGGGGGCCATTCTCTTTGAAGTGCCAGGTGACAGTTGTAAACCCCCTCCCCCCTCAAAACATTGATGTTGTGGTAATGTGTTAATTAGATGTAGTTAAAACCGGGGGTGGGGGGGGTCCCTTATCTTTTTGATGTGCCAGGTGCAGTTGTAAACCCCATCCCCCCTCATTAGAGGGGGGGTGGGGGTCCCCTTCTCTTTGAAAGTGACAGTTGACAGGTGACAGGTACCAGGTGACAGGTGACAGGTGACAGATGACAGCAGCTGACAGCTGACAGGAAAACACACAGCTTGTGTGTTGGTTTAGCCCTAACATTGCAATTTCCAGGTGCATATATACGTTGGAGTATTGGGTGTACAGTAGGGGTACACTATTGAGTATAGGTATGAAAAATAAAAGTATGAATAAATTATGCAAATTTAAAAAAGAAAATGAATTTAAGCAAAACTTATAATGAAAAAATAAAGAAATAGGAAAAGGTTTGTACAATGGTTGGCTAGATATTAGGTGTATAGATTCTATTGAGTTGTGTAGGCTCTGAGTTAACCTGTGTATGTATACAGAACCTGTGACATTAGGGGACCAATATTTTCTGCTATTATTGTTACCCTACAAACGTGTTGATGCTCTTAACATGTACCATTGAAGTTGTGTATTTGTCCAAGATTTGCGGATTGTACATTTGTACAATATGGTTATGATCATTGGGACCAGTTCAAGTAGTGATTATTACTTTCATGCAGCATATGACCAAGGTGTATATAGTTATAGTTAGTACAGTATATCCCATATGGTCTAGCGGTTTAGGATTCATGGATTTCAACCATGAGGCCCGAGTTCGACTCTTTGGGTGGGAAATATAAGTATATGTTTTCAATTATAGTGAAAGTTAATGATACCCCATAATGGTCAATATCTATAGAGATGATTACACTGCAATACCACTTATGACCTGATGTGATTTCAGCCCTCATAGTTGTCTCTTGTATGTGTGTGACCCTACAAAGGTGTAATACCAGTTTTTTACCACACAGGCTGTAATTCCACTGATCACCACTACCTATTTATAATGCAATTTCATCTAGCACCACTACAATCCTGTAGGGGGTGTTCAAGTTCCTATTGGCTTTGTATAGGTGTAATACCAGTTTTTTACCACACAGGCTGTAATTCCACTGATCACCACTCCCTATTTATAATGCAATTCCATCTAGCACCACTATAGTCCTGTAGGGGGTGTTCAAGCTCCTATTGACTTTGTATTTTGTAATGGCAGTGTATTGGGTAATGTGGTGGATAGGACTATATGTCTATGGTATCATGTCTGTCTGTCTGTCTGTCTATATTTCGAGCTAATTGTGCGTATGTATATGTGCGTATGTGTAGCTATCAGGATGTTTTTACTGTCTATCCATCTGTGGGACCCTGGGTGACTATGTATATCTGTATATCTCTGGTGAGTGTGGTGGATTACATACATAGACTTTGGATCTAAGTAATGTAGGTGTAATTCAGCTGATCACCACTACATACATGCATAAGGTTTCAGCCTCCTAGTAGTATCTATTTATTTTTGATATATATATATATATATTGTTAATCATTCATGGGTCCTACAAGGGTTTTGCTACAGAGGATCTGTGCATTTCATCGGTGTAATACCGGTTAACACCACTACATCCCCATGCACGGGGTTTCATGGATCTCAGTTCATTTCATTTTTGGGTATAGAATAGGGGTTAGGTGGTTCACAGTCCGCTAAATCATGGAGAACAGGCAAACAAAGGGGCTCTTAATTAAGGCTTTATGATTATAGGCGTAATGAGTAGGCATGTAGGGGTAGCCAGTATAGGGGTCATGAGTTATGTTTTGCTAGTAAATGTAGCAAGTCTATAGCTGCATTGACTATTCTTTAGACTTTTTAGACTAATTCAGGCTTTCAATGTTCAATGTTATTGGTGGTATGGTAACCAAATGCCCCACTGTATATGGACCTGACTGTATAGTATATAGTATAGTATGGCTGTCTATATGGCTTTCTATGGGGGGTGGTTTACTGTCTAACTGATTTTTCTGTAACATAGGTCTATTATGGACAGGTGGGGACCAAATGGAACCCATTAGATATTTAACTCTTGAGATGCTATCTAACTGTATGCTTGGATGACTGCAGGCCTATCTGGCTGCATTGTGCATGTGTGGAACCACAAAGGGGGTAATATCAGGTTTGCCCCATAGGCTGTGAATTTAAGTAATGTAGGTGTAATTCAGATCTACCCCATAGGCTCAATACGTACATGAATGGGTTATACTTAGCTTGAATATTGACCGTTGTAAATACAGCATGTGTAGCCTATCTGTGAACAATTACACAACATACAGAATAGTATGAGAGCCATAGGTGTATACGATTATTTGGACGCAGTAACTGTCAGTTTTTACAGTATTACATGGATCCAATATTCTCTGCTATTATTTGGTATACTTCAGCCATGATGAGGCTCTTACATGTAACACATCTGTCCTCTCTAATTATATTACAATATGGTTATGTTATGCTCAAAGGGGCACTATAGTGCAGCCTCCAACTTTTCAGCCTAGCGGTGGAAAACTGTTTCATGTTTTATCAAAATATGCTAATGTTACACAGTAAATGTGTAAAACACATTTTATATTACTCCTCCAGATTCTGCCCCCAAAGAAAAATCCCACAATTTGTTACATAGTATCTCTATAGTCATGTGTTCAGGAAGGATCTATCCGATATTTCATATTCCATCCTAATTGTCTAACATTGGCTTTCAAAGTTTACAGTATTGACCCTGTTTTGAACAAAGAATCATCAAATCATGA
The DNA here is from genome assembly GCF_951216825.1 of Electrona antarctica. Taxonomy (NCBI): domain Eukaryota; kingdom Metazoa; phylum Chordata; class Actinopteri; order Myctophiformes; family Myctophidae; genus Electrona; species Electrona antarctica. The sequence continues at coordinate 16,675 of NW_027637037.1, read as the reverse complement.
ACGCAGTGTGTAATTTATGTGAAATCATTGGGGTTCATCCATCTCTACATTTTTCTTAAGAAAACCGTGTAATGGGGCCCTAGTAAAACTCTGTACTTTTCTTGGAGTCCTTTCAATGCTTTTTAGCTCTTTCAAGGTTATTTATCTGTTGATCTGTATGATTGTTCGTACATTCCTACAGATACACTTAACACTAGTATGAGTGTATGCTAATGTTGATTGACCGGAAAGTATGTACATGAACATATAGGTTACATCGATATGATATACATGCTTACTTTAAACATGTACTAGCTTGTATAATCTTGTAAACCCCAAAATATCGAAAATATATCGTTGGTGTAGTTTGCCTTGAGAAATGAACATTCACCTCTGCTGAAGTAAACATGCTGATTCAACAGTGTGTCACCAGGTATAAAACTCGAAAGGACTAGCTTACATGTTAGACATCTGTGCTGGTCATCCACACCAATATGAATCATGTTAGCAGGGTCCCCTAGCCATGCAAATTTAGATACCCATAATTAATGTTTGATTTGATTCTGGGGACATTGGTTGTTGGAGGTAATCCACACAATACGGCATCATGGGCATACGTAGAATTGTCATCATGTGCAATATTACGGCATCCGTCAGTATAGTTCATCCAATTAATTCAGTCTGCCATAGATCCATCAAAATATGGATCTATACCAGTGGGTACATATTGTCTATGTTTATAAATTATTCTGTCAAAAATTGTGGGTCGTCCATTTTCGGGGTTTAAGTGGAATGGTGTTTCGTCTTCATTAGAGGTGTAATACGGATTTGCGTTAAAGGTAGAAAATGGGTTTCTTGTTGTTGTTTTGCCAGAATCCGGTTCTAGTAGACATGACCGTCTGTTATCCATACCCTAAGGTTAGGGTTATCCGTGGTTGCCAGGAACGTTTGTGATGGTTGTATGGGATGCAATGAGTTATTTTGTAGGATCTCTGTGAGTATCTGTGACGGATACACTTTGCTTACACTATAACACACTAATGTATGTGGATACTAGGTACCTCCTAGGTACTAGGTTCCGAGGGGTGGGTCATTCAATTTCAATTCAATTTCAATGGATCCACATGAACCAGTAATAGTGACAGTGGTTCAAAACAGTATTCTCCCATACCATTTTAATTTCTGTAAGACTGGTTATAAGTCATTTTAGAAAATGTCTGTAAACACCCAACTACTGTATAGTGATGGATTGAATATTAATTTAATACATTCTGGTATTCTGAATTCTCCTAGAGTCTGATACACTACCAGCCACAATACAAACATTAAGGTATGAAATTATTATATATTTTACCATGTGAGAAACTAACTCTACATTTTAGTAGTTTAGTAGTTTAGTTCTAATAATATAGCATACCGTCTCTATAGCCTGATAGACTACCATATATTGCTATGTCTAAAGAAATCTGAGATGAAATAATATTTTGATGAAACAATATTTTTATTTAGCAAGAAAAACATGAAATTATATTTGACATACATATTTACACAGGTATGTTACACAATACATGTAGTAGTAGTAGTCGTAGTCATGTAGTTAAAAAAAGAAAAAAAGAAGATAACATAATATACACAAACATTCATTAAATAAAAACATTTAGTTTTCTCAATACAGTACATACAATGTATAGTATGTACAATATGTGACAATAACAGGTCATCAAACTATTTGCAATATATGCAACTATGCAAGCGGGTCATTCATCGGGGCATTAGTTATGTCTTTGATTTTTGCGTGTATATAGGGTAAATCCTTCAGGTCATGCAGAAAACATCTGCATATTCCATGGATTCTCGACCGTGGTGCTACAATTCCGTGAGTTTCCAATACCTTCATAACCCTAGGTATAAATTCATCAGTCCATAGTTTTTTCATTAAATCTTTAAAATGATTGTAGAAGTAATATCTAGGCGTAGGGCCTAAACATGAATGTTCGGTTTGACTAGGATGATCTATTTGACAGCCATGGCAACCCTCTTTCATATGCTCAGTTATAACCTTTTCGAGTAGTTTAACAACACGTATTTTCATAATATCTATATGTACTGTACTGATCACCCCGTCATTCTCATCCATAGTCAGGGGCAAATTCACTGGGGATGGCGTCGAAAGCACTGTTGAGGTGGTTGGAGTGTCATGGGGGACGGGTGAATTTGTGGATAATAGGTCTACCCTCTCAAAATATTCAGCGTCCCCCTTATCATAGCCCCAAAATGCCCTCTCATCATATTCATAGTCTTTGTCCATATCATCATATTCATCGTCTTCGTCTGTATCCCCAGTACTGGTGGGATTCCACCATGATGGTGTCTCATACACAGCCCGCCGAGGGTCCATCCACCAAGCTTTGTCTCCTCCACTTGAGCTGGATTCTCCCACTGAAAAAGTAGAGTCCTCCATGGTGAATGATCAATGATCATATCGCAATTGCATGCATGGAGTATAAGACAACGGTGTATAAGGAAGAGGAGGAGGAGTTCGCCTTTTACCTATAGTGTAGGAGGGGTGGGCGTAGTATCTGCAATTGTTGGTGCGTCATTTTCCAGGCTGTCATCAGGCATGGAGAATAATGTAGCGCCAGCCGGTTTTGCGAGATCGATACCAGTAGGCCTATTAGGTATATAATCACCGAACGAAAACCCTGTACGGCCGGTAGGGCATGCCTGGTAATCCACACGCCTAGGGTTATTTTCAGTGACTGCATGACTGACATGACTAAACCCCCTAATACGGTCTTCAAGCAAAGTTATCTTTCGCCTCTCTCTAGTTGCTTTGAAAAAATCAAAACCTACTCTCAATACATGCCTTAGAATCCCCAAATCTTTCACGTCAACGGATAGTTGAATAGGGAAGTCTTTTTCTTTTTCCATAATACTTTTAGGAATTTGAAGCGGAGTAGCGCCTTGAGATTTGTATCTCAATAACAACCATAAATTTGATCTAGAACAATCCACGATGAACCCCTCTGCTTTATTACGAATAGGTATTGTATCGTCTACGCGTACAATTTGAGATGGTTCTATATAATCTAGATGTATTTTTGATACCAATTGCAAATAATTACAGAACTCTAGAATAGCTGGTACCAATTTCTCATATTCAGATTCATAAACTCGTATGTAAGGCACTCTGTCTTCAAACATACTAACCCCTGCTTCCAATGTATATAGTTCGATATACGGGTAGTATATGAATGGTGAGAATGTCATTCTTATTTTCCTCCCCTCAGATAAATCCCAAACCTTTCTATCATCGTCTTGATAGCAGGTAGAGTAAATTCTTCTTTCTTTCTTTCGTTCTTTCATTTCAGAGCTCTTTCAGTGTCTCAATGTCTCAATGTCTCAATGTCTCACGCTTTGACATGTATCGTATATTACGGAGTAGCCTATGCTATACACCCCCATGGTATTTGGTATTTAACAACACCCTCAGAGAGGTGGAGCCTTCCAATTCTGGTTATGTAAAACACCTTTATTCATGGCTGACCTTTGAGGTTAAGCGCTGTTTTATAGGTCTACACCCACAGCAAAAAAAGGAAGGACCATTCACCATGGCATAATCCTAATTAGTTACAATAGTTACAAAGCTTAGTATACTACCCACGTAAGAACCTAGTGAGAATCTAACACAGGTAATAGTGAATAAAAACTAAAACCACAATCAAAATATGTTTGATATTTTTATTTAGCGAGAAACATAACATATATTTACATAGGTATGTTACACAACACATTTAATAGACATGTCAAATTAAATCATATAGTACAAAATGGGTAAAGCAATCATACTGCTTAGATTATACAGTTCAATACTATTAGCGTGCAATCGTTGAGTTGTCAATGATACAGTTCAATACTATTAGTTTGCAATCGTTGAGTTATCAATGATGGTTTTATCTAGGTCTAGGTAAAAGGATAATCATATCTATCAGAGATTAATGTACTAATGTATCTCTAACAGGCCCCTTCATGTGAATCTCTGTTTTTCTGTTCGTGTTCGATATCCCATAATTTTAATGCAATCTTTATATCTTTAACATTCCTGCGACCCATTCCATATGTGGGGACATGAAGAATATCATCCATTCGGTTCATCCAGTTAGTTTTGGGTTTCATCCAGCTAGTTTTAGGTTTCACCCAGTTAGTTTTGACTGTAGGTGAAGCAGACTCCGAGATCCAGGCCTTGTGTGCAGTTAGAGGGGATGTTGCATCCTCATCACCAGAGTCTGCAGGGGATGGCAGTGGTTTTGAATAGTTCTGTGTTTCATAGTTCGGTTCTGGTGAGTGAGGGGATTGTGATGGGTAGTTGTCCAATTTGTCCATTTTCGGAGTTTTCTTGCTTGTAGTCAAGTCCAACGGTTCAATCGGTGCAAAATACTTGTTGTCAGGATCGAATATTAGCCCCTCCAAATCAGAGTCCACTATGTCCTCCTCATCATCCTCCACCAGGTCGTCCTCATCAATTATCGGCATATGGATGCTTAACAGTTCACCGGTCATGACCTCGTCCTCCATTCTCTCTTCGTATAATTTGAGATCCGGTGTATAGACCAATCTGTCCTCTTGCAGATTCACATACCCCCATACTTTGAAAGGATCGTATGAGTCGAATATAGGTACGATAGATGTATTTGCATCGATTGGTTCGGTTGACGATAACGGCTGGTGTTCCATTGATTCATTATGGGACCGTCGTTTATCCATCGCCTCCATGACTAATATTGAGAGGAAATAATTGATGAAAAAGGTTGTTTCTTGAGGAATTATCTCCTAACCTTATCTTTCTGACGTGAATAAGCCTCGCTGTCTTTTCTCCGCAAGCATAGTATGCCTACAGATCAGCAGGCCACCCTTTTAAATAGGGACATGACTTCAAACACCACGCCCCCCACCTCGTTGTTATTCACATCTGTTTACAACGTCACAATTCAAGATGCCAAGTTGCCAACAATAACATGTCTCTTTGAATAACCCCTCCATCAGAAATGAATCCACTTTCATGTCAAGAATGCGCCATTTATCGTCCATTATGTTTTCATGTGGTCCTATTATGTTTTCCGCACACATACGAGGACGCGGGGTTACAGCTCCGATAGACTCCGTGTATTGCACTCTCAGCGTCTTCAGAGTAGGGAAACGGGCTAATAACCGATCGTCTTGCATCATCGTGAGAAACTCTATGGATTGGCCGTTGCTCATAATGTTATCCATAAGTTGAGTTACTGAATCGTAACTTCCAGAACGTATCAACCCCGTTAGGGTCCTACGCTCGTTGTATGTGATTAGCATTGACTCATAAAGTAAATTTAATACATAGTCGGTGTGTGAAATAATAATTTCACAAAATATACCAGTGTTTTTTCTTAGCATTAGTCTTGCATCCATTATCTCCATGATGGCTTCTACCGGCATGTCCGCTCACGACATGGTTAGGGGGTAAGCTCCATTTGATGGGGGGCGTTTTAGTAAATAGATATCGTATACATAGAGTATAGACAAAATATTATTTCATCTCAGATTTCTTTAGACCTAGCAATATATGGTAGTCTATCAGGCTATAGAGACGGTATGCTATATTATTAGAACTAAACTACTAAACTACTAAAATGTAGAGTTAGTTTCTCACATGGTAAAATATATAATAATTTCATACCTTAATGTTTGTGTTGTGGCTGGTAGTGTATCAGACTCTAGGAGAATTCAGAATACCAGAATGTATTAAATTAATATTCAATCCATCACTATACAGTAGTTGGGTGTTTACAGACATTTTCTAAAATGACTTATAACCAGTCTTACAGAAATTAAAATGGTATGGGAGAATACTGTTTTGAACCACTGTCACTATTACTGGTTCATGTGGATCCATTGAAATTGAATTGAAATTGAATGACCCACCCCTCGGAACCTAGTACCTAGGAGGTACCTAGTATCCACATACATTAGTGTGTTATAGTGTAAGCAAAGTGTATCCGTCACAGATACTCACAGAGATCCTACAAAATAACTCATTGCATCCCATACAACCATCACAAACGTTCCTGGCAACCACGGATAACCCTAACCTTAGGGTATGGATAACAGACGGTCATGTCTACTAGAACCGGATTCTGGCAAAACAACAACAAGAAACCCATTTTCTACCTTTAACGCAAATCCGTATTACACCTCTAATGAAGACGAAACACCATTCCACTTAAACCCCGAAAATGGACGACCCACAATTTTTGACAGAATAATTTATAAACATAGACAATATGTACCCACTGGTATAGATCCATATTTTGATGGATCTATGGCAGACTGAATTAATTGGATGAACTATACTGACGGATGCCGTAATATTGCACATGATGACAATTCTACGTATGCCCATGATGCCGTATTGTGTGGATTACCTCCAACAACCAATGTCCCCAGAATCAAATCAAACATTAATTATGGGTATCTAAATTTGCATGGCTAGGGGACCCTGCTAACATGATTCATATTGGTGTGGATGACCAGCACAGATGTCTAACATGTAAGCTAGTCCTTTCGAGTTTTATACCTGGTGACACACTGTTGAATCAGCATGTTTACTTCAGCAGAGGTGAATGTTCATTTCTCAAGGCAAACTACACCAACGATATATTTTCGATATTTTGGGGTTTACAAGATTATACAAGCTAGTACATGTTTAAAGTAAGCATGTATATCATATCGATGTAACCTATATGTTCATGTACATACTTTCCGGTCAATCAACATTAGCATACACTCATACTAGTGTTAAGTGTATCTGTAGGAATGTACGAACAATCATACAGATCAACAGATAAATAACCTTGAAAGAGCTAAAAAGCATTGAAAGGACTCCAAGAAAAGTACAGAGTTTTACTAGGGCCCCATTACACGGTTTTCTTAAGAAAAATGTAGAGATGGATGAACCCCAATGATTTCACATAAATTACACACTGCGTTCATGATTTGATGATTCTTTGTTCAAAACAGGGTCAATACTGTAAACTTTGAAAGCCAATGTTAGACAATTAGGATGGAATATGAAATATCGGATAGATCCTTCCTGAACACATGACTATAGAGATACTATGTAACAAATTGTGGGATTTTTCTTTGGGGGCAGAATCTGGAGGAGTAATATAAAATGTGTTTTACACATTTACTGTGTAACATTAGCATATTTTGATAAAACATGAAACAGTTTTCCACCGCTAGGCTGAAAAGTTGGAGGCTGCACTATAGTGCCCCTTTGAGCATAACATAACCATATTGTAATATAATTAGAGAGGACAGATGTGTTACATGTAAGAGCCTCATCATGGCTGAAGGATACCAAATAATAGCAGAGAATATTGGATCCATGTAATACTGTAAAAACTGACAGTTACTGCGTCCAAATAATCGTATACACCTATGGCTCTCATACTATTCTGTATGTTGTGTAATTGTTCACAGATAGGCTACACATGCTGTATTTACAACGGTCAATATTCAAGCTAAGTATAACCCATTCATGTACGTATTGAGCCTATGGGGTAGATCTGAATTACACCTACATTACTTAAATTCACAGCCTATGGGGCAAACCTGATATTACCCCCTTTGTGGTTCCACACATGCACAATGCAGCCAGATAGGCCTGCAGTCATCCAAGCATACAGTTAGATAGCATCTCAAGAGTTAAATATCTAATGGGTTCCATTTGGTCCCCACCTGTCCATAATAGACCTATGTTACAGAAAAATCAGTTAGACAGTAAACCACCCCCCATAGAAAGCCATATAGACAGCCATACTATACTATATACTATACAGTCAGGTCCATATACAGTGGGGCATTTGGTTACCATACCACCAATAACATTGAACATTGAAAGCCTGAATTAGTCTAAAAAGTCTAAAGAATAGTCAATGCAGCTATAGACTTGCTACATTTACTAGCAAAACATAACTCATGACCCCTATACTGGCTACCCCTACATGCCTACTCATTACGCCTATAATCATAAAGCCTTAATTAAGAGCCCCTTTGTTTGCCTGTTCTCCATGATTTAGCGGACTGTGAACCACCTAACCCCTATTCTATACCCAAAAATGAAATGAACTGAGATCCATGAAACCCCGTGCATGGGGATGTAGTGGTGTTAACCGGTATTACACCGATGAAATGCACAGATCCTCTGTAGCAAAACCCTTGTAGGACCCATGAATGATTAACAATATATATATATATATATCAAAAATAAATAGATACTACTAGGAGGCTGAAACCTTATGCATGTATGTAGTGGTGATCAGCTGAATTACACCTACATTACTTAGATCCAAAGTCTATGTATGTAATCCACCACACTCACCAGAGATATACAGATATACATAGTCACCCAGGGTCCCACAGATGGATAGACAGTAAAAACATCCTGATAGCTACACATACGCACATATACATACGCACAATTAGCTCGAAATATAGACAGACAGACAGACAGACATGATACCATAGACATATAGTCCTATCCACCACATTACCCAATACACTGCCATTACAAAATACAAAGTCAATAGGAGCTTGAACACCCCCTACAGGACTATAGTGGTGCTAGATGGAATTGCATTATAAATAGGGAGTGGTGATCAGTGGAATTACAGCCTGTGTGGTAAAAAACTGGTATTACACCTATACAAAGCCAATAGGAACTTGAACACCCCCTACAGGATTGTAGTGGTGCTAGATGAAATTGCATTATAAATAGGTAGTGGTGATCAGTGGAATTACAGCCTGTGTGGTAAAAAACTGGTATTACACCTTTGTAGGGTCACACACATACAAGAGACAACTATGAGGGCTGAAATCACATCAGGTCATAAGTGGTATTGCAGTGTAATCATCTCTATAGATATTGACCATTATGGGGTATCATTAACTTTCACTATAATTGAAAACATATACTTATATTTCCCACCCAAAGAGTCGAACTCGGGCCTCATGGTTGAAATCCATGAATCCTAAACCGCTAGACCATATGGGATATACTGTACTAACTATAACTATATACACCTTGGTCATATGCTGCATGAAAGTAATAATCACTACTTGAACTGGTCCCAATGATCATAACCATATTGTACAAATGTACAATCCGCAAATCTTGGACAAATACACAACTTCAATGGTACATGTTAAGAGCATCAACACGTTTGTAGGGTAACAATAATAGCAGAAAATATTGGTCCCCTAATGTCACAGGTTCTGTATACATACACAGGTTAACTCAGAGCCTACACAACTCAATAGAATCTATACACCTAATATCTAGCCAACCATTGTACAAACCTTTTCCTATTTCTTTATTTTTTCATTATAAGTTTTGCTTAAATTCATTTTCTTTTTTAAATTTGCATAATTTATTCATACTTTTATTTTTCATACCTATACTCAATAGTGTACCCCTACTGTACACCCAATACTCCAACGTATATATGCACCTGGAAATTGCAATGTTAGGGCTAAACCAACACACAAGCTGTGTGTTTTCCTGTCAGCTGTCAGCTGCTGTCATCTGTCACCTGTCACCTGTCACCTGGTACCTGTCACCTGTCAACTGTCACTTTCAAAGAGAAGGGGACCCCCACCCCCCCTCTAATGAGGGGGGATGGGGTTTACAACTGCACCTGGCACATCAAAAAGATAAGGGACCCCCCCCACCCCCGGTTTTAACTACATCTAATTAACACATTACCACAACATCAATGTTTTGAGGGGGGAGGGGGTTTACAACTGTCACCTGGCACTTCAAAGAGAATGGCCCCCACCCCCCGGTTACAACTGCCACCTGGCACTTCTAAAAGATAAGGGATCCCCCACCCCCACTCCCCCAGAGGTTCATCTAAACTTTCTATTGTTCTATTCACAGAGCCGGCATGTCTGTCTGTCTGAGGGACACCCCCCTTCCTGAAAACACGCAGGCAGGGGACAGAGAGAGAGAGAGAGATGGGAGATTTAAACATTTAATGATATAAAACACTTAAGTGCTTAATCCAGAGCGATTTATAATAAGCAATAACAAAAAGCATGGCAATACATCACATACATAAACATTAAGGTATGCATGGAATTTAGGGACTGCGTGGAATTTTATAATTATTATTATGCTAATTATATTTATGATTTTATGAGTTATGGGTTTATGAGTTATGGAATGTATGGAATGTATGGAATGTATGAATAAATTAACATAAATTAACATAAATTACTCACTAGCGCCCCCAGTGGCAAAAATGTGTAAGGTACAGCCCCATATATAGACTACTCCCATGGTGTCGGAGGGCATACTATAGTATGTCGTTTTTCACGATTTCGGAGGATTTAAAAAAAAGGTGAAATTCACGCAAAAGCGAAAGGCTATAGTCCATGGTGTCGGAGGGCATACTATAGTATGTCATTTTTCACGATTTCGGAGGATTTAAAAAAAAGGTGAAAATCACGCAAAAGCGAAAGGCTATAGTCCCATGGTGTCGGAGGGCATACTATAGTATGTCGTTTTTCACGATTTCGGAGGATTTAAAAAAAAGGTGAAAATCACGCAAAAGCGAAAGGCTATAGTCCATGGTGTCGGAGGGCATACTATAGTATGTCGTTTTTCACGATTTCAGGGAATTTAAAAAAAAGGTGAAAATCACGCAAAAGCGAAAGGCTATAGTCCATGGTGTCGGAGGGCATGCTATAGTATGTCGTTTTTCACGATTTCGGAGGATTTAAAAAAAAGGTGAAAATCACGCAAAAGCGAAAGGCTATAGTCCATGGTGTCGGAGGGCATACTATAGTATGTCGTTTTTCACGATTTCGGAGGATTTAAAAAAAAGGTGAAAATCACGCAAAAGCGAAAGGCTATAGTCCATGGTGTCGGAGGGCATACTATAGTATGTCGTTTTTCACGATTTCGGAGGATTTAAAAAAAAGGTGAAAATCACGCAAAAGCGAAAGGCTATAGTCCATGGTGTCGGAGGGCATACTATAGTATGTCGTTTTTCACGATTTCGGAGGATTTAAAAAAAAGGTGAAAATCACGCAAAAGCGAAAGGCTATAGTCCATGGTGTCGGAGGGCATACTATAGTATGTCGTTTTTCACGATTTCGGAGGATTTAAAAAAAAAGGTGAAAATCACGCAAAAGCGAAAGGCTATAGTCCATGGTGTCGGAGGGCATACTATAGTATGTCGTTTTTCACGATTTCGGAGGATTTAAAAAAAAGGTGAAAATCACGCAAAAGCGAAAGGCTATAGTCCATGGTGTCGGAGGGCATACTATAGTATGTCGTTTTTCACGATTTCGGAGGATTAAAAAAAAAAGGTGAAAATCACGCAAAAGCGAAAGGCTATAGTCCATGGTGTCGGAGGGCATACTATAGTATGTCGTTTTTCACGATTTCGGAGGATTTAAAAAAAAGGTGAAAATCACGCAAAAGCGAAAGGCTATAGTCCATGGTGTCGGAGGGCATACTATAGTATGTCGTTTTTCACGATTTCGGAGGATTTAAAAAAAAGGTGAAAATCACGCAAAAGCGAAAGGCTATAGTCCATGGTGTCGGAGGGCATACTATAGTATGTAGTTTTTCCCGATTTCGGAGGATTTAAAAAAAAGGTGAAAATCACGCAAAAGCGAAAGGCTATAGTCCATGGTGTCGGAGGGCATACTATAGTATGTCGTTTTTCACGATTTCGGAGGATTTAAAAAAAAGGTGAAAATCACGCAAAAGCGAAAGGCTATAGTCCATGGTGTCGGAGGGCATACTATAGTATGTCGTTTTTCACGATTTCGGAGGATTTAAAAAAAAGGTGAAAATCACGCAAAAGCGAAAGGCTATAGTCCATGGTGTCGGAGGGCATACTATAGTATGTCGTTTTTCATGATTTCGGAGGATTTAAAAAAAAAGGTGAAAATCACGCAAAAGCGAAAGGCTATAGTCCATGGTGTCGGAGGGCATACTATAGTATGTCGTTTTTCACGATTTCGGAGGATTTAAAAAAAAGGTGAAAATCACGCAAAAGCGAAAGGCTATAGTCCATGGTGTCGGAGGGCATACTATAGTATGTCGTTTTTCACGATTTCGGAGGATTTAAAAAAAAAGGTGAAAATCACGCAAAAGCGAAAGGCTATAGTCCATGGTGTCGGAGGGCATACTATAGTATGTCATTTTTCACGATTTCGGAGGATTTAAAAAAAAGGTGAAAATCACGCAAAAGCGAAAGGCTATAGTCCCATGGTGTCGGAGGGCATACTATAGTATGTCGTTTTTCACGATTTCGGAGGATTTAAAAAAAAGGTGAAAATCACGCAAAAGCGAAAGGCTATAGTCCATGGTGTCGGAGGGCATACTATAGTATGTCGTTTTTCACGATTTCAGGGAATTTAAAAAAAAGGTGAAAATCACGCAAAAGCGAAAGGCTATAGTCCATGGTGTCGGAGGGCATGCTATAGTATGTCGTTTTTCACGATTTCGGAGGATTTAAAAAAAAGGTGAAAATCACGCAAAAGCGAAAGGCTATAGTCCATGGTGTCGGAGGGCATACTATAGTATGTCGTTTTTCACGATTTCGGAGGATTTAAAAAAAAGGTGAAAATCACGCAAAAGCGAAAGGCTATAGTCCATGGTGTCGGAGGGCATACTATAGTATGTCGTTTTTCACGATTTCGGAGGATTTAAAAAAAAGGTGAAAATCACGCAAAAGCGAAAGGCTATAGTCCATGGTGTCGGAGGGCATACTATAGTATGTCGTTTTTCACGATTTCGGAGGATTTAAAAAAAAGGTGAAAATCACGCAAAAGCGAAAGGCTATAGTCCATGGTGTCGGAGGGCATACTATAGTATGTCGTTTTTCACGATTTCGGAGGATTTAAAAAAAAAGGTGAAAATCACGCAAAAGCGAAAGGCTATAGTCCATGGTGTCGGAGGGCATACTATAGTATGTCGTTTTTCACGATTTCGGAGGATTTAAAAAAAAGGTGAAAATCACGCAAAAGCGAAAGGCTATAGTCCATGGTGTCGGAGGGCATACTATAGTATGTCGTTTTTCACGATTTCGGAGGATTTAAAAAAAAAGGTGAAAATCACGCAAAAGCGAAAGGCTATAGTCCATGGTGTCGGAGGGCATACTATAGTATGTCGTTTTTCACGATTTCGGAGGATTTAAAAAAAAAGGTGAAAATCACGCAAAAGCGAAAGGCTATAGTCCATGGTGTCGGAGGGCATACTATAGTATGTCGTTTTTCACGATTTTGGAGGATTTAAAAAAAAGGTGAAAATCACGCAAAAGCGAAAGGCTATAGTCCATGGTGTCGGAGGGCATACTATAGTATGTAGTTTTTCCCGATTTCGGAGGATTTAAAAAAAAGGTGAAAATCACGCAAAAGCGAAAGGCTATAGTCCATGGTGTCGGAGGGCATACTATAGTATGTCGTTTTTCACGATTTCGGAGGATTTAAAAAAAAGGTGAAAATCACGCAAAAGCGAAAGGCTATAGTCCATGGTGTCGGAGGGCATACTATAGTATGTCGTTTTTCACGATTTCGGAGGATTTAAAAAAAAGGTGAAAATCACGCAAAAGCGAAAGGCTATAGTCCATGGTGTCGGAGGGCATACTATAGTATGTCGTTTTTCATGATTTCGGAGGATTTAAAAAAAAAGGTGAAAATCACGCAAAAGCGAAAGGCTATAGTCCATGGTGTCGGAGGGCATACTATAGTATGTCGTTTTTCACGATTTCGGAGGATTTAAAAAAAAGGTGAAAATCACGCAAAAGCGAAAGGCTATAGTCCATGGTGTCGGAGGGCATACTATAGTATGTCGTTTTTCACGATTTCGGAGGATTTAAAAAAAAAGGTGAAAATCACGCAAAAGCGAAAGGCTATAGTCCATGGTGTCGGAGGGCATACTATAGTATGTCGTTTTTGACGATTTCGGAGGATTTAAAAAAAAAGGTGAAAATCACGCAAAAGCGAAAGGCTATAGTCCATGGTGTCGGAGGGCATACTATAGTATGTCGTTTTTCCCGATTTCGGAGGATTTAAAAAAAAGGTGAAAATCACGCAAAAGCGAAAGGCTATAGTCCATGGTGTCGGAGGGCATACTATAGTATGTCGTTTTTGACGATTTCGGAGGATTTAAAAAAAAGGTGAAAATCACGCAAAAGCGAAAGGCTATAGTCCATGGTGTCGGAGGGCATACTATAGTATGTCGTTTTTCCCGATTTCGGAGGATTTAAAAAAAAGGTGAAAATCACGCAAAAGCGAAAGGCTATAGTCCATGGTGTCGGAGGGCATACTATAGTATGTCGTTTTTCACGATTTCGGAGGATTTAAAAAAAAAGGTGAAAATCACTCAAAAGCGAAAGGCTATAGTCCATGGTGTCGGAGGGCATACTATAGTATGTCGTTTTTCACGATTACGGAGGATTTAAAAAAAAGGTGAAAATCACGCAAAAGCGAAAGGCTATAGTCCATGGTGTCGGAGGGCATACTATAGTATGTCGTTTTTCACGATTTCGCAGGATTTAAAAAAAAGGTGAAAATCACGCAAAAGCGAAAGGCTATAGTCCATGGTGTCGGAGGGCATACTATAGTATGTCGTTTTTCACGATTTCGGAGGATTTTAAAAAAAAGGTGAAAATCACGCAAAAGCGAAAGGCTATAGTCCATGGTGTCGGAGGGCATACTATAGTATGTCGTTTTTGACGATTTCGGAGGATTTAAAAAAAAAGGTGAAAATCACGCAAAAGCGAAAGGCTATAGTCCATGGTGTCGGAGGGCATACTATAGTATGTCGTTTTTCACGATTTCGGAGGATTTAAAAAAAAGGTGAAAATCACGCAAAAGCGAAAGGCTATAGTCCATGGTGTCGTAGGGCATACTATAGTATGTCGTTTTTCACGATTTCGGAGGATTTAAAAAAAAAGGTGAAAATCACGCAAAAGCGAAAGGCTATAGTCCATGGTGTCGGAGGGCATACTATAGTATGTCGTTTTTCACGATTTCGGAGGATTTAAAAAAAAAGGTGAAAATCACGCAAAAGCGAAAGGCTATAGTCCATGGTGTCGGAGGGCATACTATAGTATGTCGTTTTTCACGATTTCAGAGGATTTAAAAAAAAGGTGAAAATCACGCAAAAGCGAAAGGCTATAGTCCATGGTGTCGGAGGGCATACTATAGTATGTCGTTTTTCACGATTTCGGAGGATTTAAAAAAAAAGGTGAAAATCACGCAAAAGCGAAAGGCTATAGTCCATGGTGTCGGAGGGCATACTATAGTATGTCGTTTTTCACGATTTCGGAGGATTTAAAAAAAAAGGTGAAAATCACGCAAAAGCGAAAGGCTATAGTCCATGGTGTCGGAGGGCATACTATAGTATGTCGTTTTTCACGATTTCGGAGGATTTAAAAAAAAATGTGAAAATCACGCAAAAGCGAAAGGCTATAGTCCATGGTGTCGGGGGGCATACTATAGTATTTCGTTTTTCCCGATTTCGGAGGATTTAAAAAAAAGTGAAAATCACGCAAAAGCGAAAGGCTATAGTCCATGGTGTCGGAGGGCATACTATAGTATGTCGTTTTTCCTGATTTCGAAGGATTTAAAAAAAAGGTGAAAATCACGCAAAAGCGAAAGGCTATAGTCCATGGTGTCGGAGGGCATACTATAGTATGTCGTTTTTCACGATTTCGGAGGATTTAAAAAAAAGGTGAAAATCACGCAAAAGCGAAAGGCTATAGTCCATGGTGTCGGAGGGCATACTATAGTATGTCGTTTTTCACGATTTCGGAGGATTTAAAAAAAAGGTGAAAATCACGCAAAAGCGAAAGGCTATAGTCCATGGTGTCGGAGGGCATACTATAGTATGTCGTTTTTCACGATTTCGGAGGATTTAAAAAAAAGGTGAAAATCACGCAAAAGCGAAAGGCTATAGTCCATGGTGTCGGAGGGCATACTATAGTATGTCGTTTTTCACGATTTCGGAGGATTTAAAAAAAAAGGTGAAAATCACGCAAAAGCGAAAGGCTATAGTCCATGGTGTCGGAGGGCATACTATAGTATGTCGTTTTTCACGATTTCGGAGGATTTAAAAAAAAGGTGAAAATCACGCAAAAGCGAAAGGCTATAGTCCATGGTGTCGGAGGGCATACTATAGTATGTCGTTTTTCACGATTTCGGAGGATTTAAAAAAAAAGGTGAAAATCACGCAAAAGCGAAAGGCTATAGTCCATGGTGTCGGAGGGCATACTATAGTATGTCGTTTTTCACGATTTCGGAGGATTTAAAAAAAAGGTGAAAATCACGCAAAAGCGAAAGGCTATAGTCCATGGTGTCGGAGGGCATACTATAGTATGTCGTTTTTCACGATTTCGGAGGATTTAAAAAAAAGGTGAAAATCACGCAAAAGCGAAAGGCTATAGTCCATGGTGTCGGAGGGCATACTATAGTATGTCGTTTTTCCCGATTTCGGAGGATTTAAAAAAAAGGTGAAAATCACGCAAAAGCGAAAGGCTATAGTCCATGGTGTCGGAGGGCATACTATAGTATGTCGTTTTTCACGATTTCGGAGGATTTAAAAAAAAGGTGAAAATCACGCAAAAGCGAAAGGCTA
>NW_027637038.1:0-5000 GCF_951216825.1 Electrona antarctica | reverse complement strand
CCCATCTGAAAATATGTTGTTCCGGGACCCCCCTCCCCCAGAAGCAAAGATTTGAGTTAAAAACGTTCGCCTTAAAGAATATTTATTCAAATATCTGCGCCACATTTCACGATTTTTCAAAAATAGCAGACCGGCACTCGGTGCCGCGCTACGTGCGTAGATCTGCTATTTTTCAAAAGCTAATTAAGAACACACCCTGAACATGACGCTATAGTATGCCGCAGGAACCTTCCCCCCAATTCAACCCTGCTGAGTGCCAATTAAACTGGGAGGCTCTGGGTCCCATTTCATAGTCTTTGGTATGACCCAGCCGCGGGATTGAACCCCGACCTCCCAATCTCACTGCGGACACTCTACCCACAAGGTCACTGAGCTGGTGTGTTCAGAATAGAGATAGCTGGGCTCACAATAGGTTAAGATATGAGAATCAGTAATGGCCTTGACTTTGGTCAGCCTCTGGGATGATAACTATAGAGCAGCATGGTTCTCTTTTTTTTTGTTTTGTTTTTTTCAAAATGAGTTTATAGCACAGGCAGACTCTTCACATCCTAGAGCATGTCTGAAATAAGTGTCAGAGCTGAAATCGACATGTAAATATGAAATAGATGCTTAAACATGTAGCTAGGTGTAATGTTAGAGTCCACAGAAGTGATCCTTTCAAGCCTGTTTTCTCAACTCGCTGTTTTCTGCAAGACATTACTCTATAAGCCATATCTCCAAAACTGGAGGGTCAAACTGAACAACCAATATGTCAATTTGAAGCTATGATTCCCTGCTTTCACATGACATGAAAAAACGAAAATTCAAAAAAATCCAGTGGCAGTCCCTCAGTCAAATTTAGTCACATATTCATGTCAAGGACCCCCACATTAATGTGCATTATTGGCCACGGACCCCCGTTTAAAAAAGATGAATGCCACAGACCCCATAAGAGAACATTTTGGTGGTGGATTAGATCTACTGTACTGTAGCTGTGTAGCACATCATTAGATATACTGTACTGTAGCTGTGTAGCACATCATTCTACAACTGTCTATACTGTAAGTGGAGAGAGTGAATGATCTGAGTCGTATACCTTCTCTAATTGGGCAATAACTCCTAGAATAATGGTGACATTAACCTGGCGTCCCTATTCAGCCACTATAGGCCCAAGGTTGACCCCTTTTTTACCTTTTAAAGAAATATAGCTATAAGATTATAGAACGCTGTTTTTGATACATTATAAAATAGGGCTTAAATTCTTAAACAGTTGCTCATTTGGCTGGGGGACCTATGTCTAAATAATGATGCTTATAATACCGTTCAGTTGTGCAGTTTGTAGCAAAGGTTTGCCACATCTAACGTGGAGAAGCCCTTTATTTGTACGATTTGTGGAAAAGCAACTTAAAGTCTTTTTGGGGAAGCCCTTTTTTTGTACGACGTGTGAAAAAGCATCACACTTTTTCTTCGTGCCTTGATCTCCTTGACCCCCGACAGACACACGCACGCACGCATGCACGCACGCACGCACGCAAGCACGCACGTGCGCACGCACACAATCTGACATTCCAGGTGACTAAAATGTGACTAAAACTAAATAAAAACTATTCAAGAGACTATGACTAAAACTAAAATCAAAATTTGCTCATACCGTATACATGCACACATCATGCACATGCATATAAAACTGATGTATAGGCTTGCAGGCATAGCACGCACGCAAGCACAAACACGCACGCACACACACACACACACACACACACACACACACACACACACACACACACACACACACACACACACACACACACACACACACACACACACACACACACAAACACACAAAACAACAACATGTTTTTCTCGTAAGACTCTGCAGCTGGTATGTCACACAACAAATGATGTTGTGTGTACTGTACACACTGTACACACACAACATCATTTGCCTCAGTAATACATGATGCAAGGTTTATATCCTGTTCATCCTCCATAATTCATCTCCCATGTAAGTCAGACTTACATACAGTACAAGCATTCTGCATCTACTGTATAACACATTCGCTGCCTCAGGACACACACACACACACACACACACACACACACACACACACACACACACACACACACACACACACACACACACACACACACACACACACACACACACACACACAATTCTTCAGATACATGTATGTGTCTCAGAAAATTAATGTATGTACTATTAGCTGAGGGTTTGCGCGCGCACGCACGCACGCACGCACGCACACACACACACACACACACACACACACACACACACACACACACACACACACACACACACACACACACACACACACACACACGTGCACACAGGCGCAGCATGAACAGTAATTCCATCATTGACGGCTGTATTCTGTGGTGTTAGAAAATGAGAGACTCAGCCGCGTTCAGCTTTTTGAGGCTCGATGACTGGATTAGCCATGATCACACATAATGCTGGCCGGCTTTACATGCAAAATCTGTTACAGGCAATATACAGCCTACATATATCGCAAAACTCCACGCACTGGGCCTTTTTATAGTCATGAATCATGTTGACTGTTTAGGTTGACATCTTAACACTGATTGCACGTTTCACACCAGCAGGCTTTAGGTTTGCAGTATGTTTACAAGCCTGTGAAATCAAAGAAATATGAAACGTTACAAAAATAAATCACACCCACGTGAAGTAAGTGGTGCAACTCCGTGTCGGGGGTCGCCGGAACATCCAGACCCCCAGGAACTCGCCCAGGGGGCCGGGCCGGTTCCGGCGAGCCGCCCCGCGTCCGAAACGGTTGAGAAATGACAGAGTTATACCGTGTGGGGTCCCCAGGTGGGCCCTGTACTGTACTGTACTGTACTGTACTGTACTGTACTGTACTGTACTGTACTGTACTGTACTGTACTGTACTGATACACCTGCAATCATACAGTTAATATGTGTGTGTTAGGCTGCACAACAGTGACACTTGAATTGGTTGCACCACTTAAAAATGAATATTTAGAGATGCACGATATTGAAATTATGGTTGCACTGTAAAAAAAAAAGTACACCGTAAAATATAATCTTAGTGTACACTCATGATTGTACTGTGGTGGGTTCGAATTTTGGGAGGGCATTCTGGCGAGTCCTTTTAAATAATGGCCATCTTGTGTTGTGTCCTGAAAGTAAATAGACTGGACTTGCAGTTCCAATGAAAGAGTGCTATACGCACGCACATACACAACATGAGCAGTGTGACATGCAGTCACATGCCCAGCCTGTGGGGGGAGCCAGTGCTGGGTTAACCTAATTGCACAACTAAACTATCGGCATTGTGCCTCTGTTAGAGGCCTGGATCTGACATTCACTAAATGCCAGCCAGTCGCTACACTATTAGCTGTGCCCTGTGAGTTATGTCTGTGTGTGTGTGCGTGTGCGCGCGCGTGTGTGTGTGTGTGTGTGCGTGTGTGTGTGTAGTGTGAGAGAGAGAGCAGGGGTTTGTAACAGCATCAGTTACATTGGAAATGTCAGTCTGCATCTGGGCTCATTAAGTTCTGCACTTTTGGGCGCGTGGGTGTGTGTGGTTGTGTGCGCATGCCTGTATGGGCATCTCTATGCGGGTGCAGTGTTCGAGCAAGTGTGTGTGTGTGTGTGTGTGCGCGTGTATGTGTGTGCGTGTGCGTGTGTGGATACTGGTATGTGTGTACAGTATGTAAACCAATTTCAACTGTGTGCAGGGAGATATGACGGAGAAAGTGTCAATCACATACTCATGCACACCTGAGTGTGTATGAGTATGTGTGTGTGTATGTGTGTGCGTGCGTGTGCATTTTGTGTGTGGAGTTGTCCGTCACTGGTCCACATCATCGGTGGAGCGTGCGCCATCGAACCGGCCGCCATGTCCTCTGGGTTCGGTCTCGCTTGGAAAGCGCTTTGGGGGCGGTGCCGACACTCTGGAGGATTGAACCGCCCAAATAAAGAGTCTGCCTTTCTCTAATGTCTAACCCCTGTCTCAATCTCACTTTAATAAAGAGTCTGCCTTTCTCTAACCCCTGTCTCAATCTCACTTTCTCTGTGTTTTTTTTTTTGCACATTCTCCCCCCCCCCCCCTTCTCTGCCCCTGTTCTTCCAATCTCACTCCGTTGTTGTATCTGTTTCTCCCGCCGTGCCTCACCCTCTTTTTACCTTTTCTCTCAATATCACTCTTTCACTTTCTACCACTGTATTATACTCTGTCCCCCTCCTTCAATCTCTCTCTCTCTCTCTCTCTCTCTCTCTCTCTCTCTCTCTCTCTCTCTCTCTCTCTCTCTGTCTCTCTCTCTCTCTCTCTCTCTCTCTCGCTCTCTCTCTCTCTCTCTCTCTCTCTCTGCACTTCTTTGCATTTCTCTCTACCCCCCTCTCTCTACTCCTGTCTGTCTTCTTCTTCCACTCTCTCTCTCTCTCTCTCTCTCTCTCTCTCTTAAAATCTGTCTGTCTGTCTGTCTGTCTGTCTGTCTGTCTCTGTCTCTGTCTCTGTCTCTGTCTCTGTCTCTGTCTCTGTCTATCTCTCTCTCTCTCTCTCTCTCTCTCTCTCTCCCATTTGCAGTAAACTGGACGCGTTCATCTACGACGCGGCCGTTCTGAACTACGCGGCGGGCCGAGACGAGGGCTGTAAGCTGGTGACCATTGGTAGCGGGTAAAAACATCCTCTAGTATTCTCTCTCCCTGTCCTGTCCTGTGGCGCTCCTCCTCGGCCTTCGAGCAGGAGAGTTGCATTTGTGCGTCGTCGTCGTCGTGCTCCTTTTCGGGCACTTTTCTTTCCAGCTCTAAACTTGTTTTCTGCAAGCCCTGCAATAAACGGTGACCTCCGCAGCTCAGCCCACAATAGCGGCAATGCTGCTGTCCCCATACTGTATTATCCACTCAATATTTGGCAATTTGCCAATTTACCCACAGCCCATATACTGCTCAACAGGAATTTACCCACAGCCCATAATACTGCTCAACGGGAATTTACCCACAGCCCATAATACTGCTC
>NW_027637039.1:0-1000 GCF_951216825.1 Electrona antarctica | reverse complement strand
AAAAAGTTTGGAGACACCTGTTAGAGTGTAAACCTATAACCTATCAGCGTGTCGTCATCACCTGTGGTGTGTGTGTTAGTCGTGATGACATCAGTGTGACATCACCACCTGTGTTGTGTGTGTTAGTGATGTCATCAGCGTGACATCATCACCTGTGTTGTGTGTGTTAGTGATGTCATCAGCGCGTCGTCCAATCGGTGCGCCGCGACCACCAGAACGACCACATGAACGTCCTCCGTCTCCAGCCTCACTTCCTGTCCGAGCTGGGAGGAGGGGGGGCACACTTCCTGTCTGAGCTGGGAGGAGGGGGGGCGGGGCAGCGGGGGCGTGTCCACCACCCTCAGCCTCAGGTCGGACTCCGCCCCTTTCCTCCGGAAGAAGTCCGGGAACGTTCTGCCGAGCACGCGGAACTCTGTCGTCACGGGAACGCCCCCCAGGCCGACGCCCGTCTGGAACTCGTGGCCACCTGGAGGACAGGTAGAGTGTCAGCTGTCTCGTGTCTGTGTCGTGTCTGTGTCGTGTCTGTGCGTGCGTGCGTGCGTGCGTGCGTGCGTGCGTGCGTGCGTGCGTGCCGTGCGTGCGTGCGTGCCGTGCGTGCGTGCGTGCCGTGCGTGCGTGCGTGCGTGCGTGCGTGCGTGCGTGCGTGCACGCAGAGCGTGTGTTTGTTCATGCACATGTGTTTGTGCGTGCTGACCAATCAGGGCGTTCCCCACAGAGCTCCTCCCACTCTGCATGTCGCCTAACAACAGTACATTCAGCGTCAGTACCGCCCTGGCATGGAGACGATGACCCTCTTGGTTGCCATGGAGACGATGACCCTGCTGGTTGCCGAGGATGCTGGAGGGGTTGCCACGGTGACCTTTGGCATCGTGAGCTCCAGGACACGTTTCTGTCGTCTGATTGGTCAAATCCATTATTACCGAAGCGCCACAGCCTGGCACCCGATGGAAAAAAGTGGACGATTAAATTGTGTGAATGTAATCAAATTCTACTAAATTAG